>NW_013572393.1:3560-5103 GCF_000499745.2 Eimeria mitis
TGGAAGATAGTGTCTGAGAAGTAGCGGGTCAGGAGAGTGTAACCACGTCGTTCGTTCCCACTGAGCAACCATCGATAATGATTTCTTTATGGAAGGGTTTGAAACGTTTAACCAGATGTGCCATGGTCCAGTAATCAGTTTAAACAGTGAGCGTGTCACCGTACAAATTATGCTGACACTTCTTTATACCCAGCCCACCATATGGAGATCCTTATCCAGTACAAGATGCTTTTGTTCTTCTCTGCAACGGTGTGCGTGGCAAGCAATTATCTGGCGCTTTGTGCAACTGGTCAACTTACTTAGAGAGCATCTGGGTCATTCTCAGAACCGGTTTTACTTTCGCATGTTTGGCCATGAGAGGGGCGTTTTCCCTCTTTATGATGCAGAATCACTCCATCATGTAGGTGAATTCCACCCTTCCATTCCTCATTAATTATGGATCGTAGCGCTCTATCCATAACTTCCATTCTCAGTCCTGCCATACGTTACCCCCGCGACAGAATGGGAATACACCTGCATGGCAGCATATGTCGAAAAGCTTCCAAACGTTTGATATGCTCCGGGAAAGGGGCACCCTGCTCGGGTGTAGCCGTCTTTTTCGTGCTNAAGCTTCCAAACGTTTGATATGCTCCGGGAAAGGGGCACCCTGCTCGGGTGTAGCCGTCTTTTTCGTGCTTCCCCATCTGGGAAGGGAGAAGGCAACACCTGTTGCATTTCAGGTATATTTTGAAGACGAAAGCAAGCGACTATTTCACTGCCCCTGCATCCATGCAGCCTCGGTGGGTAAAGTGAGGGGCACAGTGCAGCGCGTATCCGTCTGTCGCAATCCCACCGAAGATTCCTTTCCACTGTTCGATATGAAGA
Organism: Eimeria mitis; assembly: GCF_000499745.2. Lineage (NCBI taxonomy): Eukaryota > Apicomplexa > Conoidasida > Eucoccidiorida > Eimeriidae > Eimeria > Eimeria mitis. The sequence continues at coordinate 4,425 of NW_013572393.1, forward strand.
AAGGCCGAACTGTGGACAGGGATTTTGGGCATAATAAGTAGAATTCTTCCCTTCTATTCGGAAAAAACTGCCGTGAACACTAAATAGTGCTAGACCAGGCCACGTGAGTGGGGGCGTAATGTTCACAGTTCATGCTCCTCAACAATGCCTTGTTATAAATTGTGACGAAAGCCTTCAACCCTAGACGAGGCGAGTCATGAGCTGCCATGGAGTCAAAATACCTGGTACAAGATTCACCTCAGATCAGTTGAACCCCCCTTCCGGCCTCCATACACGCTGAACACAACGTCACGAAGGCCTGCAGCTGGTGCAGAGAGTAAGGTGTCAGCTCTAACTTGCAGCAGCACACCTTGCTGCAACCCTTGGTGCAAGGGGACCCCGCGTACACACATAGCCAAGCCATCTCCGCTACATGCACTAGCACTGTAGAGGATTGTTAAACATTCACGTGGTCTTCAGTAGCTATCCTGCACAATAGAATTACACGTATCACCAGAAGATATCCCATACACTATGCTTGGCTTGCAGCAGCCCTGGTTGAGGAGACAACCAGCAGCTACAGCCTCATGCCACCACACAGAACAACGATGGGCCCTACGCCCACTCGAGCATATTCTCTTGGAGAAGCGGAACCCCGACTGTAACAGGCGAATACCGCGTCAACGGGCCCCCAGCCAGT
>NW_013572394.1:0-797 GCF_000499745.2 Eimeria mitis
GTAAACCCTAAACCCTAAACCCTAAACCCTAAACCCTAGCATCGAAGCTGCAAACCCTAATGAGAGGAACTGTGTTGTAGCTACTGTAGAAAAAAATATTTTAGGTTTTTTAGAATTTGTTTGTGTGGATGAGGGTTTAGCCTTGAGGTTTGTGAGGGTTTAGGGTTTAGAGAAACGAGGGTTTAGGGTTTAGGGTTTAGGGTTTAGGGTTTAGGGTTTTTGCAGGACCGCTATGATGTATTCTATCACAACTGCAACCACTTCTCTGAAAGCCTTCTTCGCTTTCTTGGCGTCAAACCACTGCCTGCATGTGCGTTCAAGGGTTTAGGGTTTAGGGTTTAGGGTTTAGGGTTTAGGGTTTAGGGTTTGGGGGTTTTGTGTCTTGCGTCTGCTGCTTCGGGTTGTTTTCTTTCTGGTGGTGTAATCCTAAACCCTAAACCCTAAACCCTTATTTAGTTTTCCTTCTCTCAAAGGATCATCAATGTGGCTCTGATGGTTTAGGGTTTAGGGTTTAGGGTTTAGGGTTTAGAATATAGGGCATGCATCTACATCTCCACCGTTGCGAGAACCCCGTTTTCTCGACTTTCAGGGTTTAGGGTTTAGGGTCTAGGGTTTAGGGTCTAGGGTCTAGGGTCTCGGGTTTAGGGTTTAGGGTTTAGGGTCTAGGGTCTAGGGTTTAGGGTTTGGGGTGTACAGACATCGCCACTCTCCCTGACCGCATACTAAATACAGTTTTGGGCCGCATAGCTAAACCCTTGGTGGATGCTTCTGTAAACCTCCGCAAAAAAGAAATGCGT
>NW_013572394.1:3426-3599 GCF_000499745.2 Eimeria mitis
AGCAGCAAAAATATTTAGTTCAAAGAAAAGCACTGGGGGCCTCTTGCCGCTTTGCGGCCTCTTGGGCCCCTTGATCATCTGCTGCAGCAGCAGCACGAATTGCTGCTGCTGCTGCTGCTGCTGCTGCTGCTGCTCCAGCGTTTTCTGCTGGGAACCTGCTGCTGCTGTTGCTG
>NW_013572394.1:4000-4194 GCF_000499745.2 Eimeria mitis
GCGGTGGTGCCGTTGCTGCAACGGCTGATGACGCTGTGGGGAGAATCGAAGAAGAGAGAGGAGACAAGGGAACGAGGAACGGTGCTGCTGGTGCTGCTGCTGGTGCTGCTGCTGCTGCTGGTGCTGCTGCTGCTGCTGCTGCTGCTGCAGGGAACGGAAACCCCTGACATGCGTGAAAGCCGCTGCTGCATGCT
>NW_013572394.1:4294-4501 GCF_000499745.2 Eimeria mitis
GCAGCAGCAGCAGCAGCAGCAGCAGCAGCAACAGCAGCAGCAGCAGCAAACGGGTTATGTAAACCCCCCATCCTCGCAGCACTTAGCGCTGCCCTACCCCCCAATTTTTGTGTCGAGTTGCCAGGGAGATGCTGCTGGCAGCAGCAGCAGCAGCAGCAGCAGCAGCAGCAGCAACAGCAGCAGCAGGTTCCCAGCAGAAAACGCTGG
>NW_013572394.1:4601-4795 GCF_000499745.2 Eimeria mitis
CAGGCGGTGGTGCCGTTGCTGCAACGGCTGATGACGCTGTGGGGAGAATCGAAGAAGAGAGAGGAGACAAAGGAACGAGGAACGGTGCTGCTGCTGCTGCTGGTGCTGCTGCTGCTGCTGCTGGTGCTGCTGCTGCTGCTGCTGCTGCAGGGAACGGAAACCCCTGACATGCGTGAAAGCCGCTGCTGCATGCT
>NW_013572394.1:4895-5453 GCF_000499745.2 Eimeria mitis
CTGCTGCTGGTGCTGCTGCTGCTGCTGCTGCTGGTGCTGCTGCTGCTGCTGCTGCTGCTGCAGGGAAAGGAAACCCCTGACATGCGTGAAAGCCGCTGCTGCATGCTGGCAGCTGCGGTGTATCGACAGCATCAGCAGCAGCAGCAGCAGCAGCAGCAGCTCGAGCCTCTGCAGCAGGAGATGCTGCATGTGTTGCTGCTGCTGTTGCTGCTGCTGCTGCTGCTGCTGCTGCAGTGGGGCTCCAGTGCCCCCCACGCAGCCACCCCATATTCGCAGGGGTTGTTGCTGCTGCTGCTGCTGTTGTTGCTGCTGCTGTTTCTGCTGCATTTGGTGCTGTCTCTGTATCAGCAGCAACAGCAACAGGACATGTAATTTGCTGCTGCTGCCGCTGCTGCTGCTGCTGCTGCTGCTGCCGCTGCTGCTGCTGCTGCTGCTGCTGCTGCTGCTCAGCAAGAGAACGAGGAAAGGCTGGATAGAACGGAACCAGGGGGAATGACCTGGAGGGAGATGAAGCAGCATCAACTCTGCTGCTGCTGCTGCTGCTGCTGCTGCTGCTGC
>NW_013572394.1:5553-5642 GCF_000499745.2 Eimeria mitis
GGATGAAGCAGCATCAACTCTGCTGCTGCTGCTGCTGCTGCTGCTGCTGCTGCTGCAGCTGCTGCAGCTGCTGCTGGAGTTGCCGTTGC
>NW_013572395.1:0-240 GCF_000499745.2 Eimeria mitis
TATATATATATATATATATATATATATATATATATATATATATATATATATATATATTTCTTATATAAGTTCTTATCTCTTATATATGCGTGCATGTACCTATATGTAATTATTGCTGTTCTTTCTCTAAATATACTTAAACATATACAAATATACACATGCATCTATAAATATATAAATATGTATATATATATATATATATATATATATATATATATATATATATATATATATATATAT
>NW_013572395.1:377-463 GCF_000499745.2 Eimeria mitis
CTTTTGTTTCTTTTTTTGTTTGTTTCTTTGTTTGTTTGTCTCCGTGTTTGTTTGTCTCTTTGTCTCTGTTTTTTTCTCTTTTTTTT
>NW_013572395.1:563-1296 GCF_000499745.2 Eimeria mitis
AGCTTCGTTCCCGCAGGCTGCAGGCTCAGGCTCGTCGTGGGGGGGGAGGTGTCTCCGTTGGCGGTGGGGTGTCTCCTTTGGGTGTCTCCTTTCGGCTGCTGCGGCGGCTTTGTAGGCTCCCCTTTATACACTGGAAGGGCCTCAAACACTCCTCCTTCTCCCCCCCGGTTTGTCTCTTTTTTTTCTCTTTTTTTGTTTGTTTTGTTGTTTGTTTGTCTCCGTGTTTGTTTGTCTCTTTGTCTCTGTTTTTTTCTCTTTTTTTTCTGTTTTTTTCTGTTTTTTTCTCTTTTTTTTTTCTTTTTTTATTGTCTCTTTATACGCTGGAAGGGCCTCAAACACTCTTCCTTCTCCCGCCCGGTTTGTCTCTTTTTGTTTCTTTTTTTGTCTCCTTTTCTTTCTTTTTTTGTCTCCTTTTCTTTCTTTTTTTGTTTGTTTCTTTTGTTTGTTTGTCTCCTTGTTTGTTTCTCTATATCTGTCTCTTTGTCTCTGTTTTTTTCTGTTTTTTTTTTTGTTTTTTTTTGTTTTTTTTTTTCTTTCTGTCGGCTCCCCTTTATACACTGGAAGGGCCTCAAAGACTCTTCTTTTTTTTTCTTTTTTTGTCTCTTTTTGTCTCTTTTTTGTCTCCTTCTGCTTTTTTTTGTCTCTTTTTGTTTCTTTTTCTCTTTCTTTTTGTTTCTTTTTTTGTCTCCTTTTGTTGTTTGTTTGTCTCCTTGTTTGTTTGTCTTTATCTGTC
>NW_013572395.1:1396-1867 GCF_000499745.2 Eimeria mitis
TGTTTTTTTCTCTCTTTTTTTCTTTTTTTTTTCTTTTTTTATTGTCTCTTTATACGCTGGAAGGGCCTCAAACACTCTTCCTTCTCCCCCCCGGTTTGTCTCTTTTTGTTTCTTTTTTTGTCTCCTTTTCTTCCTTTTTTTGTCTCCTTTTCTTTTTTATTTGTTTCTTTTGTTTGTTTGTTTCTCTATATTTGTCTCTTTTTCTCTTTTTTTTCTGTTTTTTTTTCTGTTTTTTTTTGTTTTTTTTGTTTTTTTTTCTTTTTTTCTCTCTCTTTATCCTCTCCCCTTTATACACTGGAAGGGCCTCAAACACTCTTCTTTTTTTTTTCTTTTTTTGTCTCTTTTTGTCTCTTTTTTGTCTCCTTTTGTCTTTTTTTGTCTCTTTTTGTTTCTTTTTCTCCTTCTTTTTGTTTCTTTTTTTGTCTCCTTTTGTTGTTTGTTTGTCTCCTTGTTTGTTTGTCTTTATCTGTC
>NW_013572395.1:1967-2164 GCF_000499745.2 Eimeria mitis
ACAGCAGCAGCAGCAGCAGCAACAGCAGCAGCAGTAATGTGTTAAGCAATAGCAGCAGCAGCAGTAGGTGCAGCTGAATCAGCAACAGCAGCAGCAACTGGATCGGCAGCAGCAGCAGCAGCAGCTGAGTAAGCAGCAGCAGCAGCAGCAGCAGCAGCAGCAGCAGCAGCAGCAGCAGCAGCAGCAGCAGCAGCAGC
>NW_013572395.1:2264-2982 GCF_000499745.2 Eimeria mitis
TCTTTTTCTCTTTTTTTTCTCTCTTTACTTATTTGTTTTTTTCTTTTTCTTTTTTCATCTTTCTTTTCTTTCTCTGCCCCTCTCTGTCTCCTTTTTCTTTCTCTTTTTTTTTTATTTTTTCTTTGTTCTTCTTTCTCTCTCCCCTTTTTCTGTCTCCTTTTGTCTCCTTTTCTCTTTATTATTTTTCTCTCTTTTTGTCTCCTTTTCTGTCTCTCTTTTTGTCTCCTTTTGTCTCTTCTTTCTCTTTGTCTCTTTTTTTTTTGTCTCTTCTCTCCCCTCTGTCTCTTTCTTTCTGCATTTTCATTTCCTTTGTTGCTGCTTGTGTTTCTGCTGCTGTTGCTGCTGCTGCTGCTGCTGCTGTTGCTGCTGCTGCTGCTGCTGCTGCTGCAGTCTGTGCCCCGGGTAAAGAATTGTGTATCTGCTGCTGCTTCTCTATCGGAGCGGAAGCAGCAGCAGCAGCCACGGAGGAGACACCAAAAAATAAAAGCAAAGGAGGTATCTTGCTGCTGCTGCTGCTGTTGCTGCTGCTGTTGCTGCTGCTGTTGCTGCTGCTGCTGTCGCATATGCGGAGGCCTCTGCGGCTGCAGCATTCGTTGCTGGCGGTTTGCTGCTGCTGCTTACTCCGCTGCTGCTGCTGCTGCTGCTGCTGCTGCTTACTCAGCTGCTGCTGCTGCTGCTGCTGCTGCTGCTTACTCAGCTGCTGCTGCTGCTGCTGCCG
>NW_013572395.1:3930-4133 GCF_000499745.2 Eimeria mitis
GGCTAGCTAGCTACATAGTTCTATAGCTAGCCAGCTAGCTAGCTGAGGATGCTACCGTGTAAAGTGTATATATTATGTGTGTGTATGCTGTTTGCGACAACCAGGAGACAGCCTCGGTGGTGTTACTGCTACTGGCCCAGCAGCAGCAGCAGCAGCAGCAGCAGCAGCAGCAGCAGCAGCAGCAAAGCCCCCACAAGAATACT
>NW_013572395.1:4233-4488 GCF_000499745.2 Eimeria mitis
ATCTACCTATACACCTAACTAGCTAGCTAGCTAGCTAGCTAGCTAGCTAGCTAGCTAGCTAGCTACATAGTTCTATAGCTAGCCAGCTAGCTAGCTGAGAGTGCTGCTGTGTAAAGTGTATATATTATGTGTGTGTATGCTGTTTGCGACAACCAGGAGACAGCCTCGGTGGCGTTACTGCTACGGGCCCAGCAGCAGCAGCAGCAGCAGCAGCAGCAGCAGCAGCAGCAGCAGCAAAGCCCCCACAAGAATACT
>NW_013572395.1:4588-4769 GCF_000499745.2 Eimeria mitis
CCCTTTTATATAACAACAGCGATAAATACAACAACCAGGCAGCCTCAGCTAAGCATGAAGTCGGCAGCACCTCAACAGCAGCAACAGACAGAGGGAGCTCGCTGCCGCAGAGAGGAGGCGCTGCTGCTGCTGCTGCTGCTGCTGCTGCTGCTGCTGGTTGTTGTGGTGGTTCTGCTGCTGC
>NW_013572395.1:5623-6092 GCF_000499745.2 Eimeria mitis
AATGCAGCGCACGAGCCTGTGCATCCGTTGATTGTAGTTTTGTTTCTTCTGGCCGTTTTGTTTGTTTGTTTGTTTGTCTCCTTTTTAGTTTGTTTGTCTCCGTGAGAGAAGAGAGAGGAGCGTTTGTGTGCGTTTTCTTTTTTTTCTTTTTTTTTCTTTTTTTTTCTTTTTTTTCTCTTTATATAATTAAAAATATTATTATATTATTATTATAATTATTATAATTATTATTTTCTCTCTTTGTTTGCTTTTATATAAACAAAAAACAAAAACTAAACCCCCTGAGCTGGGGGCGTTTGGGGTGTATAGGGAGCTGCCTATACACCCCAGCGATGGTAGTTTTTGTTGTTTAGTTTTGTGTGTATGCAGCTACAATAAATATAATATTATATTTATTTTAATATAATATTTTATTTATTATAATATATTTATTATTTTTTTTATTATATAAGCAGCCACAAACAAAAAA
>NW_013572396.1:0-2500 GCF_000499745.2 Eimeria mitis
ATCGGACCAGTCCCCCTCAATAAGAGAGGAGCTGCTGCTGCCTCCTGTCTCTTCTGCTGCTGCTGCAGCAGCAGCAGCAGCAGCAGCAGGACCGTTCGATAGCAGCAGCAAACTCTCCAGCAGCCCCCCAGGTGTACGTACACTGCGACGAGCTGACTGGGGCCTCCCCAGCGACAGCCAGAGTGCAGGGGCCCTATCATCAGCTGCTTCTGTTTCTGTTGCTGCTGCTGCTGCTGGTGCTGCTGGTGCTGCTGCTGCTGCTGCTGCTGCTGGGGCTGCACTGTCTGCTGCTGCAGCAAAAGAAGCGCAGCCCAGCAAGACACGGGTGAGTGTCTGCTGCAGCGAGAGAGAGGGGATAGAGCGGCAGACAACAGCAGCAAACTGTAGTGCTGCAAGAGCTCTCTGCTGCTGCTGCTGCTGCTGCTGCTGCTGCTGCAGTTCGTACCCGTCAGCTATACCTCCTGCTGCTACTGCTGCTGCTGCTGCTGCTGCTGCTGCTGCTGCTGTGAAGCTGCCAGCAGAACGAAGATTAAAGCCGGAGGAGGGGCCCCCAGTGAGCTGCAGCTGTCTGCTGGTGCTGCTGTTGCTGCTGCTGCTGGTGCATGTGGGGTTATCTGCTTCTCTTCTTGCTGCAGCAGCAGCAGCAGTGAATCCTCGCAGCAAGCAGCAGGATACAAAGAGCTGCTGCGTCTCGTTGCTGCTGTATTGTTCTAGCAGCCCCAAGTGCAGCAGCAGCAGCAGCTCAGATAGAGACACAGACCAACCCTCAACAGAAAGGGGGAAGGCCCCCCCTGCATGCTCCTCAAGGGCCCCAGACAAGCACTCTACGAAGACAACAGCACGGCTGCCGAAGGAGCCAGATTGCTGCTGCTGCTGCTGCTGCTGCTGCTGCAGCTGCTGTTGCTGCTGCAGCTGCTGCTGCTGCTGCTGTTGAGGCCTTTGATCCCATGGTGGAGCGGTCGAAGCCCGCAGCAAAAACGCCTGTCGTAGCTGCTGCTGCTGCTGCTGCTGCTGTTGCTGTTGCTGCTGCTGCTGCTGCTGCTGCTGCTGCTGAAGGGCACAGGGCAGCAGGGAGGGGATGAGCTTCGCCAGAGCCCGCAGAGCAGCAGCAGCAAGGCCCCCTCTATCGGTATCAACAGCTGCTGCATGCAGCAGCAGCTCACATATTGCTGCTGCTTGAGACTGAGGAACAGCAGGAGACACAGAGAGAGGGACAGAGGAGGGATCGCCACCAGCAGCAGCAGCAGCAGCAGCAGCTGCTGCTGCTGCTGCTGCTGCTGGGGCTTCTGCTGCTGCACGCTCCGCCATCAGAGCCAGGCAAGAACACACCGCAGGCATCGCTGACTGCAGCAGCAGCCCAGCACCAAGACACTCCAGTAAGACAGGGAACAGCAGGTCTGCAGCAGCAGCAGCAGCAGCAGCAGACACAGCAGCAGCAGCAGCAGCAGCAGCAGCAGCAGCAAGACATCGGGGCATGAGCTGTGAAGCGAAAGCTGCAGCAGCAGAAACTGCTGAGAAGCAGTCAAAGACACAAAACAGCTGCAACAACAACAGCAGCAGCAGCAGCAAGCGCAGCAGCAGCAGCACCAACAGCAGCAGCAACACCAACAACAGCAGTAGCAGCAATAGTGAGACAGACACCAGAAGCAGCAGCAGCAGTAGAAGCACCGACACCAACAGCAGCAACAAAAGCAGCCGCACCAGAAGAGACAGCAGCAGCAGAAACAACAGCAACATAGGCAGCAGCAACAGAGCGAGCAGCAACAGAGGCAGCATCAGCAGCAGCACCAGGGACACCAGCAGCAGCAGCAGCAACAGAGACAGCAGCAGCAGCAGCAGCAGCACCAGTGACACCACCAGCAGCAGCAGCAGCAGCAGCACCAGTGACACCACCAGCAGCAGCAGCAGCAGCAACAGCAGAGACAGCAGCAGCAGCAGCAGCAGAGACAGCAGCAGCAGAGACAGCAGCAGCAGCAGCAGCAGCAGCAGCAGCACCAGGTGTATCCTGAGCTAAGACCTTGAAGAGGACGTGAGCTGCTGCCCCTCTGAGGACAGCAGCAGGGGAGGTGCAGACTTGCTGCTGCTGCTGCTGCTGCTGCTGCTGTTCTAGCAGCGATGAATCTGACCATTCACCTGCTGCTGCTGCTGCTGCTGCTGCTGCTCCCTCGCTGCAGTCTACAGGGCAAAGACACAGCAGCCGCAGCACAAACACGAGGACACCGAAGACAGCAGCAGGAGGTGCATGCGTCCAAGCAGCAGCAGCAGATGCAGTAGCAGCAGATGCAGCAGCAGCAGCAACAGCAGCAGCAGCAGGTGCAGCAGTTGCTGCTGTCCTTTCTGCTGCATCTGTCTGTGCTGGTGCAGTCTCTCCTGCTGCTGCTGCTGCTGCTGCTGCTGCTGCTGCTGCTGCACCCTCTAGCTGCCCTCCTCTCTTAAGCGAGAGTCTCCGTCTCCTGGTTAGGGACTGTCTCCTTGCAGCAGCAAGTCTATCTTCATCTGA
>NW_013572396.1:4043-5192 GCF_000499745.2 Eimeria mitis
CTGAAAGAACTCAGGGGAGCTGTCGCTAGGCAAGTAGCTGGGGATGTCCCCGTACACCCCATGCTGCTGCTCACCTGATGCTGCTGCTGCTGCTGCTGCTGCTGCTGCTGTGTCATCTGCTGCTGTCCTCAATGCATGCAGCAACCAATCGGCCTGCTGCAGATACAAAGGAGCAGCAGCACCGCTGCAGCAAGCAGCAGCAACTGCAGCAGCAGAAGGAACAGGCCCAGCTATAGGGGAGACAGCAGCAAGGCTAGCGAAGGGCTCCACTGCCGCTCCTCCCCTTCTTGCTGCTGCTGCAGCAGCAGCAGCAGCAGCTGCTGCTGCTGCTGCTGCTGACATCCCTGCTGTCTTGGCTTCGTGCTGCAGCTGCAAGGCCCCCAAAGAAGAAACTGCAGCAAATACGATGCTGCGGAGACAAACAAAACACCCAGTGGTGTCTCTTATATGTAGCAGCAGCAGCAGCAGCAGCAGGAACAGCAACAGCAGCAAAAGCAGCAGCAACAGCAGCAGCAGCTGCTGCTGCTGCAAGGTTTATCTACTTGCGCAGCTCCCGCCTTCACTGCTTGTACAGCAACAGCTGCGACACCAGCAGCTGCAGCAGCAACCACAGCAGCACCAGCAGCAGCAGCAACCACAGCAGCAACAGCAGCAGCAGCAGCAGCAGCAGCAGCAGCAGCAGCAAGCTCACGGTTTCATGAAGCGAATGAGGGTTTCATCTGCCAGCGCATTGCCGAAGGGGTCTGGGGGTGTGAGGGTTCTCCTGCTTGCATGCAGCAGCAGCAGCAGCAGCAGCTGCTGCAGCAGGTCTGCTGCTTGCTGCTGCTCAAGCCGCCAGTGCTGCTGCCCCTTTGATAGTATATCCGATAGATGAGATAAAGCTGCTGCTGCATGCATAAAAAAAGCAGCAGCACGGGGCCCTTCAAGCCTCACTCCATCACCTAGGTCATTGTCGTTGCTGCTGCTGCTGCTGCTGCTGCTGCTGCTGCTGCTGCTGCTGCTGCTGAGATGCGGATCCTCCTGCTGCTCAGATACAGAGGGACCTGAATGCTGCAGCAGCCGCTGCTTGTATGCTGCTGTGTCTGTGTGTATGCTTGTCTCCTCTCCCCCAGCAGCAGCAGCAGCAGCAGCAGCAGCAGCAGCAGCAGC
>NW_013572397.1:0-301 GCF_000499745.2 Eimeria mitis
GATGGGACTCGAACCCACAACCTTCTGATCCGAAGTCAGACGCCCTATCCATTGGGCCACGCCGTCTTAACTTTTCGTCTTAATCAAAATATTTATATTTATATTTTTATTTTTTATTTATTTTTTTTTTGTTTTTGTTTGTTTCCTTCTTCTTATTCTTTTATCAATGTTGTGTTTTTAACCTCCTTCTAGGTTTTATAGATATATGTAATGTAATATCTATGGATATATAGATGTATCTATACGTTTTGCTGCTGCTGCTGCTGTTGCTGCTGCTATTACTGCTGCTGTTGCTGCTGCT
>NW_013572397.1:401-822 GCF_000499745.2 Eimeria mitis
TTTGTTTTTTTTTTTGTTTTTGTTTGTTTCTTTTCTTTTTCTTATTCTTTTATCAATGTTGTGTTTTTAACCGCCTTCTCGGTTTTATAGATATATGTAATATCTATGGTTATACAGATGTATCTATACGTTTTGCTGCTGCTGCTGCTGTTGCTGCTGCTATTACTGCTGCTGTTGCTGCTGCTGCTGCTGCGGCTGCTGCTATTTTGCTGCTGCTATTGCTGCTGCTGTTGCTGCTGCTGCTGCTCTTACTGCGACTACTACTGCTGTTTCTGCTGCTATCCCTCCTCCTCCTCCTCCCCCTCCTCCTACTCCTGCTGCTGCTGCTGCTGCTGCTGCTGCTGCTGCTGGTGTTTGTGTTTGTGCTGCAGAGTGTGTGTGAGTTAGAGCCTGAGGAGGTATCGGATATATTTCGTTTAGT
>NW_013572397.1:922-1346 GCF_000499745.2 Eimeria mitis
GCTCTTACTGCCACTACTACTGCTGTTTCTGCTGCTATTCCTCCTCCTCCTACTGCTGCTGCTGCTGCTGCTGCTGCTGCTGCTGCTGCTGCTGCTGTTTGTGTTTGTGCTGCAGAGTGTGTGTGAGTTAGAGCCTGAGGAGGTATCGGATATATTTCGTTTAGTGCAGGCAGCAGGAGAGGTATTGAGGTGTCTATACACCCGAAAAAGTTTAACTGTTTCAATACAAGATGGAAAAGAAGCAGGACAAACAATACCACATTTACATATACATATTCTTCCTCGTTTTTATAATGATTTTAATAATAATGATGATATTTATACAGCTATAGATAACACCAATCTAGCTAACAGAACTAGCAAAGGACCGGATGCAGAAGATAGAATGTAATTTATTTATTTATTTTTTTTTTTTTTTTTTTTT
>NW_013572397.1:1403-1654 GCF_000499745.2 Eimeria mitis
GTTTTGTTTCTTTTATCGTTTTGTTTTATTTTTTTTATATTTTTTTGTTTATTCTTTTATGTTTGCCTGCTTTTTATTGTTTTTTTATTTAATATTTCATTTTGTTTTTTTGTTTGTTTTTTTGGTTTATTACTTTCCCTACTATCATTGTCTTTACTATTTTAATTATATTTTTATTCTAATGTTATTATAATTATTATTATATTTATAAATATTTTATAATTATAATTACCTAACTCTAAACCCTAAAC
>NW_013572397.1:1754-2296 GCF_000499745.2 Eimeria mitis
TGTTTTTTTCTTTTATTGTTTTATTGTATTTTTTAAATATTTTTTTTGTTTATTCTTTTATATGTTTGCCTGCTTTTTATTGTTTTTTATTTAATATTTCATTTTGTTTTTTTGTTTTCTTTTTTTTTGTTTTGTTTATTACTTTCCCTATTATCATTGTTTTTACTATTTTTATTATATTTTTATTCTTATGTTATTATAATTATTATTATATTTATAAATATTTTATAATTATAATTACCTAACTCTAAACCCTAAACCCTAAACCCTAAACCCTAAACCCTATAATTATAAATACTACAATTTTTTATTATATATTATTATTTTTTTTTTATATTTATAAATAAAATAACTATAATTATACTGTATCTTATAATTAATTATATATTTATAATTATAATTAACAATGATAACAAGAATTATATTTATATTTATATTTACATTCATATTTATATTTATATTTACATTTATATATATATATATTTATATTTACATTCATATGTATATTTATATATTTACATTTTTATTTACATTCATATTAA
>NW_013572397.1:2396-2839 GCF_000499745.2 Eimeria mitis
GAACCCTAAACCCTATAATTATAAATACTACAATTTTTTATTATATATTATTATTTTTTTTTTATATTTATAAATAAAATAACTATAATTATACTGTATCTTATAATTATTATTGTAAATATAATTATATTTATAATTATAATTAATAATAAAAATTAATATATTTGTATTCATAATTATAACAATATTTATAATTATAATTATATTTATATTTACATTCATATTTATATTTATATTTACATTTATATATATATTTATATTTACATTCATATGTATATTTATATATTTACATTTTTATTTACATTCATATTAATATTTATATTTATGTATTTATATTTATATTTATATATTTATATTTATATATTTATATTTATATATTTATATATTTATATTTATATTTTATTTTTTTTTTTTTATTAGGCCCCGCACGAGAGAAGAAATGG
>NW_013572397.1:2939-3024 GCF_000499745.2 Eimeria mitis
AGGAAGAATATAAACAATATAAATATATTTTTTTTAATTAATTTATTTAATAAATTTATTTTTTTTTGTTGCGGGAGAAAAGAGA
>NW_013572397.1:3124-4493 GCF_000499745.2 Eimeria mitis
CACAAGAGGCGGCAGACATCCGCGCCTTCTGTTCACAGCTTATTGAAGACAAACAATAACAAAACACTCCATGCATGCATGCATGCATGCATGCATGCATGCATGCAGCAGCAGCAGCAGCAGCAGGAGCAGCAGCAGGAGCAGTAGAAGCAGCAGTAGCAGCAGCAGCAGCAGAAACAGCAGCAGGAGTAGCAGTAGCAACAGCAGCAGTATATAAATGATCAGCGGAACGAATATAAATAATATAAATATATTTTTTTTAATTAATTTATTTAATAAATTTATTTTTTTTTGTTGCGGGAGAAAAGAGAAGGAAGGCCCCCTCCTGAGCCAGGGGCTGTCACCACCTAAAACAATAAATGATAGATCCTTTACACATATAATAAAAAACAAACAACAGCAGTACACCTGCTGCTGCTGCTGCTGCTGCTGCTGCTGCAAGTGCTGCTGCTGCTGCAAGTGCTGCTGCTGCTGCAAGTGCTGCTGCTGCTACAGCTGCTGCTGCACGTGCTGCTGCTGCTGCTGCACCTGCTGATGTGGTTGGTGCTGCTGCTGCGCCTGCTGCTGACGCGGATGCACTTGCTGCTGCTGCTACTGCACGTGCTGCTGCTGCTGCTGCTGCTGTACCTGCTGCTGCTGCTGCTGCTGCTGCTGCTTCTGCTGCTGCTGAACGAAGTCTTGGACATAATAAAATTCGTCATGATAGCAAATATAATTAATTAAGATAAAGAAAAATACAAATAAATAAAAAAATAGAAGAAATATATTAATCTACGTCTCTGCACGGTGCTGGGGGCCCCCCCCCAGGGCCCCCCCTTTAGTTTTGTTGCTGCTCAGTTTATATATATCTTTAGGGGGGTGTAGGCCCCTTGGTGTTATCGATAATATATCATTTTCCGTACCTGCTGCAGCAGCAGCAGCAGCAGCAGCTGCTGCTGCTGCTGCTGCTGCTGCTGGCTTGGGGCTTGGATAGGCCCAGAGGTCCTGCACAAAGTTGGAGTGTATAGAGTGGTGTAGCGAGGTGAAATTTTCCCAGTGTGCTGCTGCTGCTGCTGCTGCTGCTGCTGCTGTTGCTGCTGTTGCTGCTGTTGGTGTTTGGGGGGGAATAACCCTAGGATTCTGCCGCAGCTGCGGTGTATCCGGAGGGGGGTGAGCAGAGAAAACAATACACAAGGCAAACTCCAGCACCACAAAGAGCAGCAGCCGCCAGCCTGCTAGCCGCTCTAGGGGGGCCTCAGGATCGGATAGAGGCAAACACACCATGAGGGAGGTGTGCAGGGTTACCTGCTGCTGCTGCTGCTGCTGCTGCTGCTGCTGCTGCTGCTGCGGGTGCTGCTGCTGCTGCTGGTGCTGCTGCTGATGGTGGTGG
>NW_013572397.1:4593-4795 GCF_000499745.2 Eimeria mitis
GGTGAGGATGATGCTGCTGATGATGGTAATTAGAATGACGAAGATTTTGCTGCTCCTCTTGCTGCTCCTGTTGCTGCTGCTGCTGCTGCTGCTGCTGATGCTGGAACTCAGCACAGAAGCTGCGCAGCGAACGAAGCAACGAGCAGCCTGTACGGTGTTTGGTGAGTGCACTTTGGCCCCCAAAAGAAAAAGAAATGATGCT
>NW_013572397.1:4895-5818 GCF_000499745.2 Eimeria mitis
TGTTGTGGTGGTGAGGATGATGCTGCTGATGATGGTGATTATAATGACGAAGATTTTGCTGCTCCTCTTGCTGCTCCTGTTGCTGCTGCTGCTGCTGCTGCTGCTGCTGATGCTGGGACTCAGCACAGAAGCTGCGCAGCGAAAGAAGCAACGAGCAGCCTGTACGGTGTTTGGTGAGTGCACTTTGGCCCCCAAAAGAAAAAGAAATGATGCTCGGAAACGAGAGAAATACAAATAAATACAAATAAGGTGTACAGACACCTAAAAATACCGGCTAGGACAAGGCGAAGAAGGGGGGCTCCCTTTACTTCTGTTTGTTTGGTGGTGTAGACGGAGGGTGTTGCTGGTTGTTTGTGTTTGAATTGGTGTTTATTTTAGAGATAAAACGGAAATATAAGAGAAATAAAGAAAGAATGAGTCAATTCCACTTGTTAAAGAGCTAATATACCGGAAAAAGAAACAAGAAAAACCTGTATTGTTGCAACATGAACACGCATACTCAAACCCACCGCCAGCCGCACGAGAAGAGGAAGCTGCTGTATTCGGGCACCAATGGACCGGTATATGAAATGATTTATGGAGAATATAAATAAAAATTTATTTTCTTTTTATTTCCTCCAAAAAAAATTCATAAATTCCTCCATTTTCCTTCTGCTTTCCCCTTTTTTATATCTTGCACGAAACCTTTCATTTCAGGTGTATGTACACCTCAACAACTACATTCATACATCACCACCGAGGCAGTGCAGCGTGCTGTATAGGAAGCTACAGATCCCCCACTGCCATTCACCCCTGACAATTTAATTTATATTTATTCTTTTTAAGTTTTATTTCAAATATAAACTCAGCTGTATACGCAGCTCTGCCGCAGCACCGAAAGAAAAAAAAAATAGTATATTCTCCCCCCCCCCCCCCCCCCCCCC
>NW_013572398.1:0-480 GCF_000499745.2 Eimeria mitis
TATATATATATATATATATATATATATATATATATATAAACAGCAACTGTCTCCTTGTTTGTATATGCGGGAGGTGTCTCCTTTTGTGTTTTTTTTTTGTCTCCTTTTTGTGTATTCTTTATAAAATAAATAAATTTATATTTTTTCTTTCTTTTTCTGTTTCTTTTTATATTTATTTATATTTTATTTTATTTATATTTATTTGTTTTTATTTATACTTCTGCTGCTACGACAAAACTGTCTCCTTTTGTCTCCTTTTGTTGCTTTTTTGTCTCCTTTTATCTTTCTCTGTCTCCTGTATACTTTATATATATTTTTTATTTTTATATTTATTTATTTCTCTCTCTCTCTTTCTGTCTCCTTTTGTCTCTTTTTCTGTCTCCTTTTCTGTCTCCTTTTGTCTCCTTTTGTCTCCTTTTGTCTCCTTTCTGTCTCCTTTATTTCGGTGTCTCCTTTCTTTTGTTATATCTGCAGCAGCAG
>NW_013572398.1:915-1549 GCF_000499745.2 Eimeria mitis
GGGCAGCTAGCTAGCTGCTGCTATTGCTGCTGCTGCTGCTGCTGCTGCTGCTGCAGTTGCTGCTGCTGCTGCTGCTGCTAGCTGCAGCATCTGTTCTCTATTTCTTCTCTTTTTATCTCTATATAGAGAAAACGACAACAAAAAAACAAAAACAACAAAAGGAGACAAAAAAGAAACAAAATAAAACAAAACAAAACAGCAGCAAGAAGGAGGGGCCCCTCCCTGGTCCGCTGCAGCAGCAGCAGCAGCAGCAGCAGCAGCAGCAGCAGCAGATACTGTGCTGCAGTGGTGTATAATACAAGACCTTCTGTATAAACCCTAAATAAAAAAAAAATAAAAATAAAAAAATAAACAAATGCAGCTGTAGTGTCTCCGTTTCTGTCTCCTTTTTCTCTCTCTTATAAACCCCCCACATGCGCAGCAGCAGCAGACAAAGAGACAGACTTTCTGTCTCCTTTTCTCTCTTCTTCTTCTTTTTATTTTCTTATAATGATTTCAATGCTACTGCAGCTGCAGCAGCAACAACAACAGCAGCAGAAACAGCAGCAGCAGCAACAGCAACAGCAGCAGCAGCAGCAGCAGCAGCAGCAGCAAATACAAACATAGCCACTGCAGCAGGCAGCAGCCCCGCTGA
>NW_013572398.1:1649-1987 GCF_000499745.2 Eimeria mitis
GCAGCAGCAGCAGCAGCAGCAGCAAATACAAACATAGCCACTGCAGCAGGCAGCAGCCCCGCTGAGGCGCTGCCTCCCCACAGCAGCAGCAGCAGCAGCAACAGCAGCAGCAGCAGCAACAGCAGCAGCAGCAGCAGCAGCAGCAGCAGCAGGTTATCTTCTTTAAGCGGCGAGCTTCTTTCTGTATCTTCGGGTGTACAGGCAGCTCGTTGGGGTGTATATGCAGCTCCTTCTGGTGTATATGCAGCTACAGAAAGACATATGAACGGCTCTAATAGTCTCCATCTCCCCTCAAGCAGCAGCAGCAGCAGCAGCAGCAGCAGCAGCAGCAGCAGCAG
>NW_013572398.1:2151-5276 GCF_000499745.2 Eimeria mitis
CAGCAGCAGCAGCAGCAGCAGCAGCAGGAGGGTTTAGAGGTATTTATAAAGATGTTTTGTTGGTGGGGGTAGATGTAGACGGGACGGTGCTGCTAAGCAAATGGAAAGGAGACGAATTTACTGAAATAAAAAAAGAAAGCGGAGACAGTACCGTCGCTCTGCTGTCTGCTGCTCGTGCTGCTGCTGCTGCTGCTGCTGCTGCTGCTGCTGCTGCAGCAGCAGCAGCAGCAGGGGATACGGCAGATGCTGCTGCTGCTGCAGCAGCAGCAGCAGCAGCAAAAAATTTTAATACAATTGCGAGAACTGCTATTAGTGAATATGCTGATGGGTTTAATAGAGTTATTTATAAATATAAACAAATACATAAAAATAAAAAAGGAGACAGAGAAGGAGAAGAAGGAGACAAAATAGAAACAGAAGGAGGAGACAGAGAAACAGAAGGAGACAGAAAAAATAATAAAAAAGAAAAAGAAAAAGAAAAAGAAAATAAAGAAGAAGAAGATAGAGAAAAAGAAACAGAAGAAGAAGAAGAAGATAAAGAAAAAGAAAAAGAAAAAGAAAAAAAAGAAAAAGAAAAAAAAGAAAAAGAAAAAGAAAAAGATAAAGATAAAGATAAAGATATAGATATAGAAAAAGAAAAAGAAGAAACAGAAGAAACAGAAGAAGAAGAAGATAAAGAAGAAAAAGAAAAAGAAGAAAATATAGATAAAGATAGAGAAAAAGAAAAAGAAAAAGAAAAAGAAAAAAAAGAAAAAAAAGAAAAAGAGACAGAATGGGGTGTCTCCTTTTTGGTGTCTTCGTTAGATGCCTTCGAACGGAGACTCGCCTCCACCCCACACACTAAGACACTACTCAAAGGAATGAGAGACAGTAAATATAAATAAATAAATAAATAAATATAAATAAATAAATATAAATAAATAAATAAATATATAAATATAAATAAATAAATAGAGAGAGAGAGTGGAAAAAAAAAGAGAAAGATATATGTATTATATAACACCCCACACACTAAGACACTACTCAAAGGAATGAGAGACAGTAAATATTTATATTTATATTTATTTATTTATTTATATTTATTTATTTATTTATTTATTTGTTTATTTATTTTTTTATTTATAAATAAATATAAATAAATAAATAAATAGAATGGAGAAAAAGAAAAAAAAATATGTATTATATAACACAACACACACTAAGACACTACTCAAAGGAATGAGAGACAGTAAATAAATAAATAAATATAAATAAATAAATATAAATAAATAAATATAAATAAATAAATATAAATAAATAAATAAATAAATATAAATAAATATATACATATAAATAAATAAATAAATAAATAAATATAAAAATAAAATGGTTGGTTTGTTTGTTAATAAATAGAAACAGAGACAAACTCAATTTTATTTTATTTATTTTACTTATTTTATTTATTTTATTTATTTTATTTATTTTATTTATTTTATTTATTTTATTTATTTTATTTATCTATTTATTTATTCTATCTTATTTATTTTATTTATTTTATCATATTCATTTATTTATTTATTTACTTATATATTTATTTATTTATTTATTTATTTATTTGTTTATTTTATTTGTTTATTTTATTTATTTCATTACATTTATATGTTTATTTTATTTACTAGTTTTATTTATTTATTTTATTTTATTTATTTATTTTATATATTTATTTTTTTATTTTATTTATTTTATATATTTATTTATTTATTTATTTATTTTATTTATTTTATTTATTTATTTTATATATTTATTTATTTACTTATTTTATTTATTTATTTTATTTATTTATTTATTTATTTATTTTATTTATTTATTTATTTATTTATTTATTTATTTATTTATTTATTATTTATTTTATTTCTTTTATTTATTTATTTATTTATTTTATTTATTTATTTATTTATTTGTTTTTTGTTTGTAGGTACGATAGACTGGTGGATGAATAAGGAAGACAGCCCCCTACAGCTGCACCGAAGGGGGGCCCCTGAGGTTTGTTTTTTTATTTATTTTTATATATTTTTATTTATTTATTTTATTTTTTTTTGTTTTCTTTGTCTCCTTTTGTGTTTATTTGTCTCCTTTTATGTCTCTCTCTCTTTCTCTGTCTCCTTTTCTATCTCTTCATCTGTCTCCTTTTTTGTCTCTTTCTTTATCTGTCTCCTTTTCTGTATCTCTTTCTGTCTCTTTTTCTGTCTCTTTATCTGTCTCTTTTTTTGTCTCTTTATCTGTCTCTTTCTTTCTCTGTCTCCTTTCCTGTCTCTCAATCTGTCTCCTTTTCTATCTGTCTCCTTTTCTATCTGTCTCTTTATCTATCTCTTTCTTTTTCTGTCTCTATCTGTCTCTTTATTTGTCTCTTTATCTCTCTGTCTCTCTTTCTGTCTCTTTATTTGTCTCTCTCTGTCTCTGTCTCTTTTTCTGTCTCTTTATTTGTCTCTTTATCTCTCTCTCTGTCTCCTTTTCTGTCTCTTTATTTGTCTCTTTNTTCTGTCTCTTTATTTGTCTCTTTATCTCTCTCTCTGTCTCCTTTTCTGTCTCTTTATTTGTCTCTTTATATCTCTGTTGTGTGTTTCTTTCTGTTTCCTTTTGTTTTAGCTGTCTCCTTTCTGTCTCTCTTTATTTTATTTGTCTCCTTTTTGTCTCTTTGTTTCTTTCTCTCTCAATTTGTCTCCTTTTTGTTTCTTTTTTTCTCTATTTCTCTCCTTTCTGTCTCCTCATTTCTGTATGTACTTTCTTTTTATCTCTTTCTGTCTCCTTTTGTCTCCTTTTGTCTCCTTTGTATTTCTATTTGTCTCCTTTTCTCTCCTTTTATCTCTTCTTTTGTCCCTTTCTGTCTCCTTTTTTCTCCTTTCTGTCTCCTTTTGTCTCCTTTTGTCTCCTTTTGTCTCCTTGTGTCTCCTTTCTGTCTCCTTTGTATTTATATTTTTTTCTTTTGTCTCCTTTTGTCTCCTTTTGTCTCCTTTTGTCTCCTTTTGTCTCCTTTTGTCTCCTTTTTTCTCGGCCTCTGCTGCAACTGCTATCTTTTGGTGTGTCTGTCTCTCATATGTGTGTTTGTTTCTTTCTCTCTCAATTTGTCTCCTTTTTGTTTCTTTTTT
>NW_013572399.1:2460-3481 GCF_000499745.2 Eimeria mitis
GTTTTATTTTATTTTAGTTTATTTTGTTTTGTTTTGATTTATTTTATTTTATTTTATTTTATTTTATTTTATTTTGTTTTGCTTTGTGCTTAATTTATTTACTTATTTATTTCCTTTATTTATTTATTTATTAACTTATAAAGTTTATTTATTATTTATTTATTTATTTATTTATTTATTTATTTTTTATTTATTTTTTATTTATTGATTGCTTTATTTGTACTTCCTTTTACGGTGTTGATAGCGTGGTTGATGGATGTGTATTTTTTTAATTTTTTTAGCTTTTTTTTTAATTTTTTTTTAATTTTTTTTAGTTTTTAAGTTTATTTAATTTATTTAATTAATTAATTATGTTTTTTGTTTGTTTTTTCTTCAGATTGCTTTATTTGTATTCCCTTTTACGGTGTTGATAGCGTGGTTGATGGGTACCAAGTGTATGTATTTTTTTAGTTTTTTTTTTAATATTTCTCCTTTTTTTTTCATTTTTTTTTTAATTTTAAAATTTATTTAATTTAATTAATAAATTAATTAATTTATTTATTTGTTTTCTTCTCAGATTGCTTTATTTGTATTCCCTTTTACGGTGTTGATAGCGTGGTTGATGGGGCAACCACTAACTATGGCAGTGCAGCCACTTAGTGCTGTAGTGATGCTGCTCTCTGTATTAGTTGCTATGGGTAAGAAAAAAAATAAAAAAATAAAATAAATTAAAAAATAAATTAAAATAAAATAAATTAAAAAATAAAAATAAAATAAATTAAAAAAGGAAATCAATTGAAATTAAAAAGAAATCAAAAGATATCAAAAAAGATAAAAAAATTAAAAAAAAATTAAAAAAAAAAAAACAAAAAGAAATTAAAGAAATTTATAGATCAATATAGATAAATAAATAAATAACTAGATAAATAAATAAATAAATATATAAAATAAATAAATAAATAAATAAATAAATAGATATCTATATATATATATATATATATATATATATATATATATAAATATAACTAGATATGTTTTCTTT
>NW_013572399.1:3675-3862 GCF_000499745.2 Eimeria mitis
TAAAATAAATTAAAATAAATTAATTTAATTTAAAAAATTAAAAAAAAAATTAAAAAAATTCAGAAAAAAGAAGCAAAATTGCAACCGTGGTATGTTTGTTGTTTTTGTTTGTTTTTTCTTTTTTTTTTCTCGTTTTTTTTTTTTTTTTTTTTTTTTTTTTTTTTTTTTTTTTTTTTTTTTTTTTTTT
>NW_013572399.1:3884-4205 GCF_000499745.2 Eimeria mitis
TTTTTTTTTAAATGTGTAAATATATTAAAATTTATTAAAATATATAAAAATATAATTAAATATATTAATTTATTTGTTTTTTTTTGACGACTGGAGCTGCCTATACACCCCAATTTCTTTGTTCAGGTTTGATAAGCCAGGAGAGAAAACACCGCCTGCTGCAGCAGCTGCTTCTTAGTTTATTTTTTAATTTATTTACATAAAAATTTATTTATTTTGTGTTTGTTTGTTGTTTTAATTAAAAAAAATAAATTGCTTTTGTTTCTTTATACTACTACCCCTCTTGTTGCTGCAATCTACATAAAAAAAAACAAAAAAAAA
>NW_013572399.1:4305-5186 GCF_000499745.2 Eimeria mitis
CAATTGACTAATTTATTTGTCTGTATTAATATGTTTATATTTATTTATTTATTTATTTATTTATTTATTTATTTATTTTTCTTTGTTTATATTTATATTTATATTCTTAGATTTGGTGCGTTCTCCTGGGGGTCAACTACCACGGGGTGCTGCACACTGCTGCTGCTGCATACGAAGCAGCAGCAGCAGCAGGAGAGCGTTCTGCTGCTGCTGCTATACAAACCAGCGATTTCTATCAATACCACGAGGTAAGAGAATATAATATAATATAATATAATATTATATAATATAATATAATATTATATAATATAATATAATATAATATAATATAATATAATATAATATAATATAATATAATATAATATAATATAAAATAATATATAGTATAATAGAAAAAACAAATGTTTCTTTTATTATAAACAAAACAGAAACAAAAATTAAACAAATATATAAATAATTAATATAAATAAATATTAAATAGATAAATATATAATAAAAAAAAAATACAAAAAATATAAATATAAAAAATATATAAAATAGATTAGAGATAAAGGTATTATATAATCATATATTAACAAATACAACAATAAACAACAAAACAAACAAAGAGAAAAAATAAAAAAATATAAAAAAAAAATATAAAAAAAAACCCTAAACCCTAAACCCTAAACCCTAAACCCCAAAACAAAACAAAAAAAGGAATCGACAAAAAAGATAAAACAAAAGCCAAACAAAACATCAAAACAGAATAAAATAAAAAACAAATAAAATAAAATAAAATAAAATAAAAAAATATAAAAAAAAGAAAAATAAAAAGAAAGAAAAAACGCAAGTGGGGTTCATACGCACGCCCGCTCAACTTTTTTATAAAAAAAAAAAAA
>NW_013572400.1:0-2154 GCF_000499745.2 Eimeria mitis
AGTGGCCCACAGCGTCGGTTACTTCGGTGGAAAGGTGGGAGCGTTTGAACCAGCAAGCCGAGCAGTTTTAGATCAGCCGATGCTGGTTCTTTCCTATGCTCGAAGATGCATATTTGTGCGCGAGGCAATGCAAGAAACGGAGCAAGGCAGTGATGAGACGTGCGTCGCGTAGTAGACGAAGCTGGGGTTGCCATAACTCATTACGATTCTCTGTAAACGAGCTTATAAATAGCAAGCTAGTGCTTAAAAGCAAAATGCGCACGCTCAGCTGTGATGAAGTTACGGACAAGTAGCCGGAGACGGATACCTCAAGCGCCGGGGGCGACACTGTTGGGCTTATTTGTAGTTGTCATGATGAACTCCCGCAAAGAGCTTGGTCCCAGAGCAAGCCCCTACTGCCCACGTTGGGAGATACCTACTACTATTGCCAGGTGGTCAGTCAACGACTACTCGAGGAAAATGTGCCCGATGGTGGACCACGGCCGTCGAGGTTTCGATGCCACTTCATTGAATGCCGCGGGACTCAGAGACAGCCATTACATAAGAAGGCCAGATTGTTATGAATGCTTCTGAGAGGAGTTAACCATGTGCTAAATACTTTGCGGTGGAGGTTCTCAATGCGGGTAGCATGTCTCGACGTCTGAGGCGTACGGGGTCAACGGGATAGGGGAAGCCGTGTGCGTAGAGCCGCGGTTTGTGGGAAACTGTCGTATATCCTCAGATGCATTACTGCTGAACTATGTCACCCAGAATAGCTGGGGCAGGAGATCCGGAGGCTGCGAATGCAACGCCTGAGATGAACATAAACTCAACGGATGCAGGGCAAATCCCAACCCTGCACTGAGATCTCCCACCGAGGCAACGCGCAGTCCAGGGCTAGACATTAACACAAGCTTATATGCCATAACATATGCTTAATATATGTAAGTATGTAAGAAGCATTCGACAGGTCACGCCAACTTGCAATTCGGCTCACTTGTGGTTCAGTGGGGAAGGGCGTTCTCACAGCATGATATACGTTGCGACGTACGCGCCAGTAGGAACGCGCAAAACACTATTCTTACACTGCTTTCGATAAAAAGTTTGGGATCATTTGAAATTTCGTAATTACCCGGAGAACCACCGTGGACCAGAGTATGGACCGGACCAGCAGCCCCCTGACGGGAGGGACTGTGGCAGGCGTCCCAGCTCTCGCTGAGTCTCCCTCAGCATATGGATCGTTTGTCGCTAGAAATTGCAGCCAATACTGAAATTGATCACAATAATTTTATATTTATTCACATCCCGTTAGCTTGACAGTTTTAATTCTGGTTTTGAGAATGCCTGTCCTGAAGTTCCTGTCGGTGGCGGCCGCCGCCATTTTCTTCTCACATATCAACTCGGCATATGGTGCCGATATGAGTCCTGGGGGAACTATCGAGACTCCTGAACATCAGGGAGATTCTAATGATAACGAAAATGAACCTGGTTCAGGACCTGGCGATGTTGAAACTGATACTGCCACTAATAAGGCCGGTATGCCCCCAGTAAATTCACATAATTTTGCTCTTAACAAAATAGTCGAGCAGGCTTGAAAAATCTTCTTGCTGATGATTTGCTGCAGTGAGAGCAGAGTGCTGGGAGCAAATGAACGCGGCCCGCAACCGTGTCGGCTTCGCTGAACTCACGCACGAAAAGAGATTCAAAATTACTCAAGATGACTGGCCCCGTTCCGTCTCCACGCTCGAGGATTACCTGAGCACAGTCTGCAAAGGCATTAAAACTGTGAGGCTTGGTTCTGACACTATCTTTCTCTTGTATTGTCGGATTGGACAGCGCAGGCGGTACGAGCCTGATGTGCACACCTAGACACACACACGCACACGCCACATACAAGGAGCCAAAATAATGCACCCTTTATGTCTCCTTCCTCTACTGGAGTCTGTGCATTATGAACAGAACACAACGCCTGACGACTTGGCCGCAATCGAGGGCACCGTCGCGTACGCAGTTCAAGAAGGCGAACAGGCTGATTGCCAGGCTGCCGTGGACTACTGGAAGGAAGCCCTCACAAACTTCAACGGGGATGTGCCACCGGCATATGGAGCAAACGCTGCACCTTACGACAATACCCAAAATGTCTCCTTCATTTCCCTCTTCAATCCCCAAGCAAAT
>NW_013572400.1:2241-3476 GCF_000499745.2 Eimeria mitis
GGTAATGCATGTTCCGCTGTTTCATGCATGTTGTTTGGCTGCCTCATCTTGAGTTGTTTTGGAGTTCTGGGGGAGTGGCTGTGTGCTTCAGGAAAGAGCAGTGGAACAAAATTACTGCGGCTCTCAGTTCCAGTAGTGCCGCATCAGCAGCTCCTGCGGCTCTTGCCCTTGCTGCCGCTGCATTTGCCGCAGTTTTCCTCTGAAAATCTTCTGAACCAGCGGAAAGGAGTTGCAGCATATGCACAGCTGCCACTTCGACTTCCCAGTAGCAATCAAAGACGAGTCCCACGTATCTGAGCTGTGTGCGGCTTAGGTGGGCTAGTTCTTTTTCTTTAGACTCTTGTTTTGATAACAACGTTTTAGTCTGCAAATGCTGCCTGTTTAGCCAAGCCATGGTGCATGCATGAGTGCCGTTTCACCGACCTGGTGCCGGCTGAGCATGAACACAAGGAATCGGAAGCTTCTGGCTGGGGTGACTGGATCCTTTTGCTTCCTTGTTACTTGTACAATCAACCTACAATATTCAGTAGGGGCATACAAGAAGAAGGCAGGAACCGTCAAGCGGCTGACTGAGTGATTATTTCGCAATTATGTGTCAAATTTGTCATTTTTTGCTTTTGAGTGGAATAGTTTCAAGTAGGCTTGCTGTTGCTGCATAGAGGTATGCACATGTATGCAGATGTAGTAGCGCACAGCGTGTGTTACTTTGGTTAAAAGGTGGGAGCTTTTAAACCAGCAGACCAAACACGTTTATATCAGCTGATGCTGGTTCGTGCGTATGCCGGAGGGGGCATATTTCAGCGCGAGGCAATGCAAGAAACGGACTAAGATGATGGTGGATCGAGCGTTGCGTAGGAGATGAAGCTGGGATCGCCATAGCTCAATACGATTCTCCGCAAACGAGCTTGAAAGGAGAAAGCTAGTGTTTAAAAGCAAAACGCACATGTTCAGCTGTGATGAAGATATGGTCAAGCAGCCGGAGACGAATACATCAAGCGCCGGGGGCGACACAACTGGGCATTTGTACTTGTCATGATGAACTCCCGCAAGGAGTTTGGTCCCAGAGCAAGCTCCTACTGCCAATGTTGGAAGATACCTACCACTATTGCCAGGTCGTTAGTCAACGACTACTCGAGGAAGATGTGCCCGATGGTGGACCACGGCCGTCGAGGTTTCGATGCCACTGCATTGAACGCCACTGGACTCAGAGACAGACATTACCTATAAAGGCCAGT
>NW_013572400.1:3551-5091 GCF_000499745.2 Eimeria mitis
ACTCGGCTCGACCTTTGAGATGTACGGGGTCGACGGGATAGGAGAAGCCGTGTGTGTAGAACCGCGGTCTGGGGGAAACAGCCGTACACCTTCAAGTGGATTAACTATTTGTCACACAGAAGGAGTGGGGGCAAATATCTGATGATCGCGACTGCAACGCCTGAGGTGAAGATAAACTCAACGGATGCGGGGCAAACCCCAATCCCGCCCTGAGGTCTCCCACCGAGGCAACGTGCAGTCCAGAAAAAGATATTAACACACACGTATATGCCGTAATATGCGATTAATTTGTGTAAATATGTAAGAGGCATTCGATGGATCACGCCAACATGCGATTCGGCTCACACGTGGTTCAGTAGGGAAGGTTCTGTAGGGAAGGGCGCTAGCACAGCAGGATCCCCGTTGCGACGTACGCACCAGTTGGGAAGCACTAAACATTATTATTACATTGATTTAGATAAAAGGTTAGATAAAAGCCTATATTCATTTGAAAACTCTCAATTACTTGGAGAACCACCGTGGACCAGACTATGGACCGGACCAGCGGCGCCCAGAAGGGCGGAAACTGTNAATTACTTGGAGAACCACCGTGGACCAGACTATGGACCGGACCAGCGGCGCCCAGAAGGGCGGAAACTGTGCCGCCCCAGATCTCCGCGAGTCTCCCTCAGCGTTTGGATCGCTTGTCACTCGAAATTGCAGTCAGTATTCAAAGCTATTACAATAATTTTATATTTCTTCATATCCCGTTAACTTGGCGGTTTTTATTATGGTTTTGAGAATGGCTGTCCTGAAGTTCCTATCGGTGGCGGCCGTCGCTATTTTTTTGTCAGATATCAACTGGGCATATGGTACAGATGAAACTCCTGGGGGAGCTACGTCAACTCCTGAAACTAACGGAGGTTCTAAGGATCAAGAAGATGCATCTGATCCAGGGCCTGAAGATGTTGGGACTGGTACTGCCACTAATAAGGCCGGTATGCCCCCAGTGAATTCACATAATTTCGCTCCTAACAAAAGAGTCGAGCAGGTTTGAAATATATTCTTGCTGATGATTTGCTGCAGTGAGAGCAGAGTGCTGGGAACAAATGAACGCGGCCCGCAACCATGTCGGCTTCGCTGAACTCACGCACGAAAAGAGATTCAAAATTACTGAAACTGACCGCGCCCGTTCTGCCACAACACTCAAGGATTACCTGAACACAGTCTGCAAAGGCATGAAAACCGTGAGGTTTGGGTCTGAAACTATCTTTCTCATGTCTTGCCGGATTGGACAGCGCAGACGGTACCAGCCTGATGTACACTCGTAGACACACACACGCACACATCGCACTAACGGAGCCAAAATACCGCACCATGTAGCTCTCGTTTGTTTTCTGCTTTACACTACGTACTACAAACAGGACAAAGTGCCTGATGGCGTAACCCCAATCGAGGGCACCTTCGCATACGCAATTCAAGAAGGGGAAGAGGCTGATTGCCAGGCTGCAGTCGACTACTGGAAGGAAGCCCTCACAAACTTCAACGGGGAGGTGCCACC
>NW_013572401.1:0-20332 GCF_000499745.2 Eimeria mitis
GCCGAGTGTTGCAACTCGTGCGCCCCAGGGATAGGGTTTACTGTATTGGAATAGCCTCCTACTGCAGCTAGCAAGCATATCAAGACAGCTCGGACTACTAATATTTGAAGCCTGGACAATTTTCTATGCGTTACTGTGTATGTTTACCAGGCAGTTTATGAGCGACAAGCGGCAGAAAAAGCGCTCCATGTAGCGGCAACTTTGGGGTACGCACGAATATGTCAGCTGCTAGTAGACGCAGGAGTTAAGGCTGTTTCGCCTCCATCTAAGGAAAAGGGGCCTTTTGAACTGCTGGCAAAGGCGCTGCAGCAGCAGCAGAAGCACGCGCTGCTGCAGCAGCAGCATGACATGCTGGCGACTGCTGCTGCAGCCGCATCTGCTGCACCCCTAGCAGCTGGCACATCAGGAACCGCTAAAAGAGCTGCTGCATCAACTCTCGAAGCTGTCGCCGCTGCAACAATCAAGCATACGGCCCAGCTGCGGAAGGAAACAACAGACACTTCCAATTCTGGAAATTCGGGTAGGTGTCCTACAAACTCTCCGTGCAGGTACATTATCTCCCGTGTCAAGAAGGTATTTGCAGCTTGTGCTTACATGGTGACACGATGTGGAGAATACCCATAAACAAACCTGGACACTATTTCAGAGCTCCGCCCGTCTACAAAAGGCTGCCGAGGAAGAGAAAGGTGGAATAAAGCTCAATATCCTATCCTAGCTGTGGTCATTTTCCCGCAGCGAGTACAAGAGAGAAAAAGAAACTTAGTGCTGTGCAGCCTCCGCCGATCGTCTGCAGCCTCCAAGGGGAAGTGAAGAGAGGAACAGGAGAAACTATCGAATTGAAACCTTTTAAGTTAACCCCAAAACAGCAAACGCTGAACCCTAAAGACTATTGATGCGCCCCATGAACTTTGGGGGAGAGGGAGGGTTCGCTATATTGCAACCGTCCGATTTCTGAGGCATTTGGCGCGTAATCCGAATGGAATACGTGCTTATGGGTATAGATGCAGGTATGGCTCTCCACACGAATAAATTTATAAGTAATCGCCTCATCAATATGAACAAGAAGAAGACAGAGCTCAAAAGCCGCGCTTCTTCCACTTCAAGCCTGCCCTGAATTGCCCTAGAAGAGCTGAGCCTTTTCTCACTATTATTCGATTTTTCATGGCGACCAGCGCGTTTGTGCTGCGCCTTTTCCTTCTCTGAATGAAGTGAACACGATAACATTATTTTTCTTGTTGCACCCAGTTGCGGATTTGTCTGTTTCTTAAAAATACGTTTTTGGGATGGTCAGGGCAGAGTCCCTTCGCAAATTCGAGACAGGCATCTCTAGCTGTCTCGGGCGGCTGTTCCTGCTGCTCGATGAGGCGGCGTAGAGCTTTCCTTTGCTTTTTCAGTCTGGGGTTTTCTCTGCTCCCTCCGCATGCAACGATCTGTTCCTCTAGTCGGTCATACTGTTTCTGCAGCGCCAGAAGCTGCTGCACCATTTTCTGTTGCGACTGCTGCATGGGGCCAATGAGGGAAAGCAGCACGGGAAGCAGCATCAGCCCGTGCGTAACCCCCACGATTATCACCAGTGTCGTCATTTTGAAAAACACAGAAAGCACTGGACTGTCGACAAAGGCTAGGGGAATAACCGCTAGCTGAGTAGACAGAGCACCGTGCAACAGTGGACCTCCTACAAGCAACACCGCTTCAAATGCGCGGAGGCCTCTCTTCTGACCCATGCAGTGGCAAAATGCGTGGGTCGTGTGTGTCGCGTAGTCCACAGAAAACCCTTGATGCACAGCCACACAGACCAACAGGGAGACAAATTCAAGCTCAGGGTTGAATACAAACATATACGCAAATACACATGATCACAAGTATTAATCTAAACGCAAACCTGAAGAAGAACGTAAAATTAGGTCAACCACAGTCGAAGAGATAAAGGCTCCCTTCAACATGTGCATTTGCAGCACATTTTACACGCGTTTTAAGCGCCTCTCAGTGACATCAAAACATCCACACACAAGCTAAACAAACCTTTCCTTTTGTTTGAAACAATTTTACAGGAGCATCTGCAGTGCATAGACGCTTTCACTGTAACTGGAAGGCAGGGTTGTGTACTCACAGCGGAAAGCGTCTGTGCCTTTAGATGTGCGCTTTTATGCTCTAATCTTTCAACTGCAATCCTTACTATATGCATTCTGCTTTAGTTCACACTCTTTTTTTCTAATTGCATTCAATGGTTGTACGGTAACAAAACATTCCTTAAGTCAGCTTCGAGTACGTCCTTTAAACTGTCTTGGATATTCTACAGTGTGCTCAGATTCCCCTCAAACAGCAGTCCTCAACCTATTGGCTCACCTATAGATATTGTGAGGTTCACCATTGTGAGCAAATTGAGGGGCAAACCCCAAAGCGCCATAAATCCCAAGATAACAATATCGATTACTAGCAGTATTCCCACTACAAGGATAGCTCCGCGCAGAGACGGCAACAGGAACAGCGAAACCTGTGAAGTCGCCGTAGGACACAACAGAACACAAAGCAACAAAATGTGTTGTTAATGTCAGCTGCGTGCTTCACCGATGTCTAAAGAGGCCTCTTATTGTTCTCAGCTCAAACAGTCCAACTGTAACTGTCTCTATGGAGTGTGTGCGAAAGTCTCAATTCAATACCACTGTAGAGCTCTGCCTGTGTGAAGCTCCATTTGAGTTGACGAACTTACAACAATCACAGCGCAGCCAGCACTGGCCAAGCTGCTGACGGTTTGGGGTACAATCGCATCATCGCTTTCGAAGTAAACAAAGTTCCGGTTGTAGGCCGCTCCCTGTAGAAGTGGAAACTGCGCCAAATCCGCCCTAAAAAGCCGAAGGCGCATTCAGAAGAAACATGACACACATCAACGCAAGCACACCCCCATCGCTAAACTGGAATGGAAACTTCCAGAGGTTTCGGAGGCAGCGGCAACTGTCTTGATGGTTTAATATCAGTGATATAGGATTCAGCGCGAACACCTCAAAACGAGATTATGCATATCTGCAAGTGCTGTTGGGTTAGTTGAAATCTGGGGCACGCGTGATCTGGGGCTTAGGGCATAGCGTCCAGGGGTCAAGGCGTACCTGAGCTGGTGCATGAAGTTGCTATTTTCTTGTGTACTCGGGAAGTACTTGGGCACCAACATCAACGCCCAGGCTCTCAGTCTGAAGCCGCTGCTCCATGAGAAGAAGGCTGTGAAACTGGAGCCAAAGGGAGTTTGAAGCCAGGCATACAGCCTGGCAGCACGAACATGCAGCATAGCGCAATGCAAGCAACGCAACACAGTGTCGCGCTTCACAAAAACATACAGAGAACGTAAAATGCATGCACTGGTGAGAGGCGCTTGAACGCTCACGAAATACAGCTGAAACTGAGCTTGGAGGAGTGGATGGCCGATACAAGGAGGACATTCCCTGGAGAGAAGTGTTCCGGAGCATCATTGTTATCCTTGTGCAAATATCTAGCACTGCATCGTTTTATTAGTGGTGCAAAGGCTAGTTCTACATTCCGGTGAATGAAATCGAGAAAGAGAGCCTGACATACATCTGCATGCATGTTGTCGCGCTCTGTTCGTGCACATTGCGAGCTAACGGCGATTGAAGAAACATGTAGAGACCATCGTGGACCTCCATAGTGTAGCTCTGCTGCTTCAGCCGTTCATGAAGCTTCTNAGAAACATGTAGAGACCATCGTGGACCTCCATAGTGTAGCTCTGCTGCTTCAGCCGTTCATGAAGCTTCTGATATTCCACCTGCAATGCGCATTGAACTGATGTCGGCGAAGGGGATCCGAAAGGGCTCAACTCCCTTGTGATCAAATGTGTCCCCTGCTAAAACCGGCAGAAGCCTCTCTGCATCGTCTCACGGAGCCGCATGATGCACAAAAATGCTACAAGTGCAGAGGCTGCAGCCGTAGCTCATTTGTATCGTCTCACTCTGAATGCAGCTGAGCAAACGTTTTCTGGATGGCTGAAGAAAACCATCACTGGGTCGCCGTAAGTGCCGAAGAATCTCTCTTGCATGTCAAAGAAGCTCTAAATGCAATCGCAAATAGCGTAAGACAAAATCAGGCAAACACGGAAAACCACAGCTTATAGAGGAGAATAAAAGCAGACAAATGTGAAACTGCGAAAGAACACAAACTACTTCAAAGGAGGACAAAAAAACACAGAAACAGATGCGCTGGGTAGGCGGCGTTTCTCGCGATTCTTTATGGTGGTTTGGTGCTCAGACGCCGCCTCCAGCGCGATTATGTATTACGCATATGCTGCCTACCTATCATTTCTAATTTATAGCAAATAGGCCAAAGCAGAAGGAAGTGGTGGAATCTGGCGAGGGTATCATTGTTGTGTGCGTGTGTGTGTCTGTGTGCGTATGTGCGTGTGCGTGTGTGCGTGTGTGTGTGTGTGTGTGTGTNGTGTGTGTGTGTGTGTGTGTGTATGTGCGCATGTGGGTGGGTGTGGGAGTCACTTTCAGCATCGTGCCGTCCTTAGTGAGGCTCCTGGGATCTAATCCCGTTTGTATTTTGAAGCACCCGATAATAGCGGTCGCGCAGACAGCAGTGAAGACGATGAGAAGCATGAGTTTAAAGAAAGGGTTCATGAGCAGGCGGGCACCAAAGCGAACGAGCACCTTCCTCAGGCCCCTCCCTACGTTGCCCTGGGGCTCAGCTAAGCCATCGCCACCAAGCCGCTGCATGAGCTGCAGACGAGCAATTCTCTCCCCTGACCAGCTGCGGCCGGCAGTATTGAAGGCTGCTTCTGCTGCTTCTGCCGCTGCCGCTACTACTGCCGAGCCAGAGCCCACGCACAAATTCACCACCACCTGGTCATGCCACTCGCCTGATTGATGCGGCTGCTGCTGCTGCTGGGGAAGGCTTGCTGTCAGAGGGGCCGTGGAGGTCTTCCTGTAGAAGTGTACTGTCGTCCTTCGAGGCCTTGCCGGCCTCACCGAAACGCCTCCTGCTTTCGATCCACTCCTGTCCAAGTTCGCACCCGAGGCGAACATGCCTGCTGCTGCGGCTACCGCTGCAGCTGCTAGTCTGCTATTTGCCTCTAGGGCACCCTGCACTCCCGCACCAGGTTCAGGAGCTTCACTTTGCTTCGGCTGCTCCTGCTGCTCCTCCTGCTCCTGCTGCTGCTGCTGCTGGCGGCGCCCTTTTAGAGCGGGCCGGAGAGCCTTTGCGCGGCGCTGTCGTTGTTGTTGCTGCTGCTTCTTGGCACTGCTGCGGCTGCTCCTGAAGCTCTTGGTACTCCTTTTGTTGCTCATGCTGTTGGTGGTTTTGCTGCTATTGCTAGATTCCATTAGTTTCTTTTTCCTGGCATTCGTTTTCCTCGCCGGCTGTTTTCGTTGTCTTGTCTTTTTCTTACAGTTCTCCGAGTCACTGGATGTATCGTCCTGCTTTTTGTCATCTGTTCCTGAGGACGTGCTAGTGAGGGGTGTCTTTGCGTTCTTCCTGCGTCTCGCCGGGGCCTTTTTCCGTTGTTTTTTCTTCTTGGAGGTCTGCTGCTTTCGTATGCGGCGAGTCTCCGCTTCAAGTAGACGCTGCTGTTGCTGCTGCTGCAGCGCCGCCTCCACCTGCATTGTAATGCACTGAAATATGTCGCTGGCGCAGGCGGAGAGTGCCGAGGCGTCAGCTCCAGGCAAGCGCGTTTTATCAACATACTGGAGCATGGGCAGGCCTTTGAGCGTAGGCATCTGCCTTCGTTGCTTCCCCTTCCCTTCATGCTGGTGCTGGTGCTTCAGCTGCTGCTCCGCATGCGTCTTCGTAAACGCAGAATCCCTCATGATTTTCATGGGGCAGCACCGAAAGATGCCCATGACCTGCCCAGCTGCTTCTGCCTTGGCATCGAGGGCGAGGAAGCCTAGAAAGAAGGTGAGGCACATGACGTATCCCAAGAAGAGGCCGGCGAGACACAGGAGACAGAAGCTTTTGATTGCAAGGTACGGACTGAACGCGCCGATGCCAAATGTTAGAAGGTTCGTCAAGGTCGTTATTGTTATACCTACGCCGCTGTCGCGGAGTGTCAACTGCAGGCGGTCGGCTGCGGAGCGCTTGTGTACCGTTAGGCTGTAGGACTGCAGCAGCACAAGAGTATCGTCTACTCCTATGCCAACAACTAGCAGCGGAGCGGCAGCAGCGGTTCCTGTGCTAACAACACCGGACATAAAACACACGCCTGCCCCCCCAAGGTACCCCAAAAGGGCGGCGCCTGCTCCTGTCAAGGCTACGATGGCCTTCGACCGCAAATGTGAACGCGAAAAGTTCACAACCCACACATACACCCCAATCAATGAGCCTGCGGCAGCTATCAGCATCACTTCTCCCCCNAAAAGTTCACAACCCACACATACACCCCAATCAATGAGCCTGCGGCAGCTATCAGCATCACTTCTCCCCCGGGACCCGCGGAAGAACTCGCAGCCAATTCGTCCGCTGCATCAGATCGCAAACACTGGACAACCTTGCTTCTCAAGCCCTAGACCCGGAGGATGAAATTCAATGCATAACCGGAACCCCAAGCCTTCTGAACCGCATCTCTGAACCTTCACCCGTGGGTACTAAAATTAAATACTGCCTTTTGCTGCGTCCATGGCGGAGTTTTGGTTTAGAGTTTACGGTTTAGGGTCTGTAGTCAGCGGGTATCTGGTTCGTCTTACAGAGGCTCCTTTCGGTTTTAAGCCCCATCGTGGCTCCAGGGAGCTTCTCCGTCTGTAGCAGTTGTTGTAGCTTCCTTTCCCACCGCAAAGCAAATGGACGCAGCTTCGCATCATCTGTTATTTGGTACCTGAACACCGCAGTGCGGTCAAATATTTGTTCCTATTAAACGGCAGTCCCAAGCATGAGCGAGCAACACCTACCGCCTTCCAGCAGGATTCAACGGTCAGCAAGGCGTAAAAATGCTATATGGACCAAAAGCCATTCAACATTGTACTTTAGCGGATGACGCTGAAGTACTATATGACACTTCGGACCCTTAACAAATTCAGTAATAAGGCGGTAACACAAATAAGCTGTGCATGGTTACCCTTGAGACGCTTAAACCCACCAATATACTCTTCGTATTGCCTAAAAACTCTGGAAACCCTTGGGGACTCCGCTAGAGTGTTGAACAACGCTTCGCAATACGCAAAAACTCACGCTACTAAACTTGGCGTCTAACGCAATGCAGCATCAAGCACTACAATTGAACATTGACGACCGTCGGTGCCTAGTGCCGTTCAGCACCTATCACGCTAGGACAGTTTCAACTCTTCGAAGCAGCAGGCAACACCACTCCGCGCTAAGAGGGAGCACAAGCATCACCAAATATTGTCAAGCGGCACCTGACAGAACTTAAAAGATTTACGGCCCGAAGTGCATGAGCTATGTAGTGTTCGCCCTTTACAATAAAGGTTAGAACAATGCGAGTGCAAATGGTGCCGAGCTGAGCACTATCGAGTGGTGGCCCAGCACTGGAGTGGCGCAAGGAGAGGCGTTGCATATGAAGTTAAGCCTTGCACAGATCTTCTAACACTAAAACCAAGCCGAAGTTCATTGCAAGCTGAACGGCATCATAGAACACTTTGTTTTAGTCGTTGTTGAGGTTCACGTTTGAGGGTCGGAGGAAACAATAGGTGAGCAAAGTGAGCTGAGACTTTAGCTAACACAGGGAGATGCAGCACACAGGTAAAGTATGTATGTGACGGTCAATGTCGTGGCTGCTCTCTGGTTGCAATAGTATCCATTCAAGCTAGAGGATTCATTCCTGCCCTCAGATTCTAGGGCTTAGATTGCAGGATTTGCAGAGTGGGAGCACTTGCCTGAGGGACAGGGCTGCAGTTGCAGTGGCGTAGCGGCCTGAAGGCGTCAGACGAAGGCCTCTAGTTGAGAGAAGCATATCTGTAGGGAAGCCTCGAGCCAGAAGAAAGGAGGTGTGAAGTGGGTATTCCACCATACTTCCGAACTCCCTGCGCAAATCAAAATACGAAAGTGCTAAAACCATGTTGAAATGTTACGTAGTAACTAGAGGAGATGAGTAATAAGGAGCCGCAATCGCGTTGATAGTGCGGGAGTGATCCATACAGGAAGGAGTGCCGATTGGCAGATGAACAAGGGCAAAAAAGGGGCTCCGTTTTGTAAAGGAAGACTAAGAGGCTATTTTAGCTGTAAGGCAGAGTCGGTGACGCGAAGCTTCAACAGCCAGAGAACAGATGGAGGGTTAAACGTGAGGATCGTGAGACATACAATACGACAAAACCTAATGGGGCAACAGCCCATTTACCTCACAACCCCTCCATTAACAGTATCTTAAGTGTTGTTCCTCAGTGCTTAATACAGGCCCAACATCTCCTTGTGAATCGAACACAAGTGCTTAAGACACGACAACTGAATTCGTGATGTTTAACGGTACTATCGATTTCGGCGTTACCTTAATTATTATTTGTTGCTCAGCATCGGTCTCTCCGTGAATATTTTTTCAGATATATATGCTTTCGCCCCGTAATGGCACTGCTACTCACTGCTGCTACCGCTGAGTCTATTTTTAAGAGCAGTGCTAATCTGGGACTTTCTTCGAATTCCTGCGCCCCACCGTTTGTGTCCGTAGACGAAGATGATGCCGTCAGGGGCTTCACAGGCTCCAGTGGAGTCTTTAAAGCACAAATTTTGAAACGCGTACTCCCCTGCTGGTAAGGGAGGTCGACAGGCTAAGCCTGTTATCCGCACTCTTGGCAGCTCCCGTTCAGGGTCGCATACAGGCTCGGGCTGCGTCTGCAGGTGTGTGAGCGCTTGCTGAGGTTGCTGCTGTTGAGTAGAAGCAGCGGCTGCCTGACCTTCGCGACGTCTGCGACCTCCTCCCCCCGTAGGTGTCCACTGGTTCTGTTGCTGCTGCTGCTGCATCTGCTGCCTGAGCTGTTCCTCCACGAAGTGCTGCTGCACAACTGCTGCCGGGTCGCCCCAAGCGAGTCTTCTGAGTGCTAGCACCTGCTGTTGCTTTGTATCCGCACTCTGGCTTCCGCTGCGTTGTTGCGTTCCTTCACCGAGCTTTCCGCTGTTAGAAAATGCAACAGACTGCAGCCGTCGACTGGGGAGCTCCAGCGTATCGCCAGTCTCTGCTACGGCAACCGCTGCGTCGGCGAGGGCGTCACCTGCCTCTTCCGCTGTCACTTTGATATCCAATATCTTCATGTGCAAGTCCCAAACTGCATTTAAAAAGGAGGCTTCCAATAGGTTGCTCATTCCGTCGTTAGCAGCTATCAGGATCACCTCGCTGCGGGTCACGTTGCCCTGAAACAGCATGCGATATTCATCTGCATCCTGACAACGCACGAAAGGTCTTCACAAGCCCAAATAAATCGACAATTCGACAGAGGAAAACAAACACGGCTACTGCTAGAAGTTATGGCAGATAGTTTTCGCGGCATAAGGACAAGGAGGCAAGAAGTGTAAGGACACCGCAAGACCAAAGGGCAGACAAACTAGCGAGCCGCAAATCGAAGTAGGAAGCGAAGAGGCAAGAAGGCACACACATAGGGCTGCATGGGTGCGAGATAAGAGCGCAGTCCGCTCTGATGCGCAATATGGACACACAGTTGAGCGTAGTGTGACGAAACCATTCTAACGGCCATGGTAAGTATTACAGATTAAACACCAACAACGAATACATTCTTGATGGAGGGACTCTAGGTTTAATGTGCCGTCGCTCTGTGTGGCAGTTTCTTGTTGTATATATCATGAACAATCTAAACGTGCCTGCTGGGCTTGGCTATGGGGGATGGTGTACTGCAGCACGCCGTCCGTAGTACTTGTTTTGAATAGCAAACCGACGGAGAGGCTCAAACACAGCAACGCGCTGAACACAATGAACTGAATCGCATGCATCAAACAACAATACACACCCCATATTCCTCAACCCTCAACCCTGAACCCTAGACCCCACACCCCAAGCCCTAGAAATTCGTCACATTGTACCTTGAGAGGATGGTGGTAAACGATAACAGCATATCGCCCGAATGCATCTGCAACCTTTTCTAACATGGCATCTCGCGTTTCTGCTGCACATCGGCAGCAGTCCCAGGGTGTCCAGTCAACTTGTGCGTAGTGGTCGGTCGTGTCGCTGAAGCTTCCATTTTNCGGCAGCAGTCCCAGGGTGTCCAGTCAACTTGTGCGTAGTGGTCGGTCGTGTCGCTGAAGCTTCCATTTTCACGTATAAATGACCTCCGGGAGTCTTGCGCAACCTTTGCATTTCCCTCTCCAGGCAAAGAGCGGACCTCGAGTCCCCCTAGGGACCCTCCGAGAGGAGCTACTGTCGGATGCAACAACACAGCGGAATCCAGCCGCTGGCGCTGCCGCCCCATTTTGCCGTAGATCTGCAGCTTTGCAGGTTTGATTTGTCCATGTGAAGACCATTACACTAAAAAACTCTCTGTAGAAGCCACAGGCTCGCAGGAGGGGAGACCTCCGCGCCTCGTGTTTTGCCTCGGGTTTGTTCAATAGATAGCAGTCCCATTCACCTCCCTACTGAACAGGACGCCAGCAGGCGCATCGAACGGCAGCAAGAAGGGAGCAACACAAATCTGTCAGTATGTACCATAATTCAATCTGAAGGACCCTCAGGCTTCGCTAATATCTAGAACACGATGGAGCGCGCTTTGCATGCTGACCGGCACAGACCGGTGACCACTCAACGCAGAGAGGTGGTGGCATTCAAATGTCTTCGGGAATATTCACCACAATTTACGCAGGTAATCAAACTTAAAATGAATCGTGTGTGGAATTTCAATGAAACAATGCCCATTCAGTCGTCTACGCTTCCAGGTGTTACCCCCTGGAATGTAGCTGCGAACGGGACCGGGTGACCTTTCGGTTTTCTCATCTGAACCAGTACTCCATTAGAAAGCTCCTTAGATGTGTTCATGCTTGAATGCTTTCAGTTTGAGTCAATTACTAACTAAGCGTATTTTAATTCGATTTTTGCCCCGTTGAAGGGCGTCTTAGTGGCCTGCCTATGGTTACACCGCTGCACGGTCCAACGGCCCTGCGCGCCCATAAGTAAGAGCCCACAAGTAGAAAAATAGGAAATTGGACCTAAACGTATTAATTCAACTAGGGCAAGCAAAGCTAAGCTAACTTTTTGCACCTTGCTGGCTATTTTCCTTCGTGTTTCATTCCGACGGCGGCGGTATAGTGACCGCTGCATTAACACCTGTACCGGCGCACTGCCAGTCTGCTCGGCAGGCTGCCGCATGTGGGAATTCACGTCGCTAATTCTCCAGATTAATGTAAACGCAAAAAGTATATTCATAAACACACGCAATCCTATGTGTAGGTTACTGACAGATTGTTATCAACTGCGTTTTTCAGAGAAGTTCCAGAAGGGCAGGCTGAAAAGGGTGAAAACCCTTCAGAAGGGACAAAAGCCGAAACTTCCAAGTTCTAGAATACACGAACCAGCTAAAATCGTATAGAATATCCCGTAACACTGGGAATTAAGTACGAACAACTAGGCCTGACACCCTTCAGGAGATTTATACGGGAGCCAGGGCACGTAGGAAATGGGAATGAAGGCCCGAGTGGTCAACAGAGATGACGAAACGTGTAAAATAATTTAATTGTCACGAATCNAATGGGAATGAAGGCCCGAGTGGTCAACAGAGATGACGAAACGTGTAAAATAATTTAATTGTCACGAATCGAATAGGTTTCAGCTGATGAACAAGCGATAAGTAGAAAATTCTGGACGTCCGTGTAGCCTACACCCACAAGGCACTTAGGGCCCTCCAGGGTCGGTTCCTGACGCCGCCGTTGTCCGCAACAACCAACCGGCAGCAGCTTCACAGCTGCCGGCCTCCAGGTCTGCCTGCGTGCTCGAGTTGCTGGGTGCTTACTCCTAATCTCGGTAAACCGTGTTCCTAATTATGAAATGTGAATTTCCATCTAAGAGGGAGAAAGGTGAATCTAACATACATAATAGAACCACTAGAACAACCCAATCGTAGTGCCCCGCACTACAGCTGGTGCTCCTCCGCAGCTATGTCGTGGTTCATTAAAAAGCTCAATAACTGGCCAAATAAGCAGGAATAGACACGATTTTTAACATGACACCTGAATAACGCCAAGCAGATAAATTCAGCATCAAACGCAAGGTGCAGCATCACCATGGGGACCGGCAGGTGTGCTTGCAGATTACCNAGGTGCTTTCTTAAGTCAAGCACGCCCTTGGCTCACTGTATACTGGCTATAGTCGAGGGCGTTCGTTGCAGAATCCGCTGTAGATGAAGAAGGCTTTACAATAGCTGGACCAAGCGACACAAAGCTTCGAAACTCTGCATGACGATGCACCGCTGGCTTCCTGCCTGCCTTGCTGTTCAAGATGTAAGGGCTGCATGCTCCTACGAACAAACTTTGGGCTGGTCCAAGAGTGAATTCGATGCAATGTATTTTGCGTCCAGCGGGTGGCCCGTTTGCTGGAAGTTCCATCCAGCAGGATGAGTCTGAAAAGTTCTCCGCCATCTATGCCTGCTTGTACTGTTCCTCTGGCGTTAATTATACTGAGCCTCTTAGAACAGCTGTTTGTAGAGAACCACCACGACGGAACGCACGCATTTCTCCGTCGTCCCCGCAATTTCTCTTCGCTGCATTGCGGCTTGTTCGCTAATTTCTTCGTTGGATACCGATACACCTCCTCTTAGCGTGGGTGATGCAAAAGCCGTTGCTAGAGCTTGGAGGTACACCCGTTCATTGCTGCCTGTCACGAAGAGCTTAGTAGTGTTGTCTTCCGGAGAGTATTGCCTCGCCGGCATGGCGACAAACATACATCGCAGTGCGTGCTGAAACGCTTCCAAGTGCCGGGTGGGCTCAGCGTGAATGGCGCAGATGCTCAAATGTAGCCGCCATTGTTGTACATTCCCTCTGAGTAAAAATATTCATAAAAAATCAGTAGTAATTTCCCGCATTTTGGAGACGTAAGTACATTTCCCGGTAAACAGGGAGTCCCTCTACTGCCAACGAACCCCACCACCCGCCATATTCGGACAGTCACCACGGGCGGATACGTTATTCATAAATCGAATGGGACTAGGGGACTAAAGGCGTTTCAATGCGATGAGCTGCCAAGCCTCTGGGTCTCTCCACGTCGCCCTTCTCACCCTCCAGTGCTCGAAAACGGTCGACAAAGTTTGTGGGGATGACGTCAAGACGTTTCTTTCTCGTTTTTTCCTCGATGAGGTGCCTTCACCACCAATAACCGCTATGCATAAGATCGTAACGTTGTGGGGCGTGATGTCCGCAGCTGGGGCACGCCCCTCTGAACCATGCACTGCTACCAAGTATAACGAGGCTCCGCGATTGGAGGGGACCGGCTAGAGCTGCACTCGAGTGCTTATTTAGTGGGAGTAATAACTACCCTAAAGCCAGCTGACCTCCAATCCAGTATTCAGGTATGCTGAGAACCGTGGCCCAAAGGCCTGAAGCTGCTGCGGAGAGTAGCCGGCTAGATATGAGTCTCACCATACCTTGCTGCAACACCAACTGCAAGGGAGCCTCACATGCAAGCGTACCCAAACACCCTTTCCTTACATTCACTAGCACTGTAAGCTATTGTTCAACAATTGGTTGGCCCCTAGTAGCTAGTCTGCACCCAAGTAGAGATAAACATACCAACATTTTTTACAATGCTACGCTTCAACTANCCTAGTAGCTAGTCTGCACCCAAGTAGAGATAAACATACCAACATTTTTTACAATGCTACGCTTCAACTATTGCTGCGAGGAAACCCCGCGTGCAAGTATACCCATCACACATTTTTATTCAAGGACTAACACCGTAAACGATTGTTAAGCACTTGCTTGGTCCTCAGTAGCCAAACTGTGCGTAGTTAGCAGTACATCCGCCAAGTGTAGACAGCCCATGTCGCAATATAACTTTGGGACTGTTCGTTGGGGGTGTTGTTGCCATTTCAACGGAAGAAGAACAAAGCCCCCGGGAAATGTTGCAAAGATACTACAAGCAACTACTTTTCGCATCAAATTGAGGAAGGGGGGCCCCTGAAAGCCCCGGGCCTCCCGCAGCTATGGTGTCCACCTCAACGCTGGTGCCAAGACACCCCCCAGGGCTTACCTAGTTTCTAAAAATAATGACTAATTGCCTTTTTAATTGATGAATTTTAGTACAACCTTAATTTTGATGACGATGAAGCATAAATGGCAGGAAAGGAATCGTGGAAAACGGATATCTCTCCGCGAGGGAGCGCCGACGACGGCTTCGATCATGATTTGAGATTCGTCAGGTCATCTCCGCAGTTTTGAGAAAATGTCTGCGAAATGAAAAAAAATAATATCCAGGAACGAAATCAATTCTCGTGGAGCTCCTTTTTCAACTACTTTCCGCGGAAAGCCGCGCCTCCGCATTCGACTTGCAAATGCAAGTCCGGTGATCCGTGTTGGTGCGCTNCTTTCCGCGGAAAGCCGCGCCTCCGCATTCGACTTGCAAATGCAAGTCCGGTGATCCGTGTTGGTGCGCTTTTTGAACAAATTAACGGACAACTACCCCATTTTATAATAAAGCTCAAGCATGTACGCTTTGAGGACCTTTATTTCAAAGGTATTTGCCTGTATGCCGTGTGGCCGTGCAGCTCGGGGCCCCTAGCGGCTGCCAAATGAAGACCAGCGCAACCTGGTTTGGGCAGGCGCCGACACCGTTTGCAGCAGCAGCAGTAGTAACAGTAGCAGCATCAGGAAGCGCAGCGCCCGCAGCCGGGGCACCGAGGTCTTCAGAGGGAGTCAAAGCTGTTTCACAAGCAACAGCAGCAGCAACGCCAGCAGCAGCAACAGCAGCAGCAACGGCAGCAGCTGCAGCGCTGGTGGTGATTGGGAATGCTCTTGTTTAGCCATGGAGGGGTACTGCCCTCAGATGCGGCGAAAGCCCCGAATGATTCGTCCAAAGATTGTTCGCGCTCTGTAAACCTCAAATCAGAAATTCTTTTACCTCATTCTTCTTCTGTTGCTATACGGCAGCCCCAAGGCGACGACGCCTCTGCGGCTATTCCTGTGGCTCCTGCAATCACTACCACTAGCAGCAGCAACAGCAGCATAAGCGGTGGAAGCTGCGGAAGTAGAAGCAGGAGTGGCAGCAGGAGAAGCAGCAGCAGCGCCCGCAGTTTCATGAGCTCCACGTTTTGCCAAAGAGGCAGCAGCACAAACAGCCCCCATTCGCCTACTTCAGTGGCTGTTAGAAATATTGCAACGGACATAAGGATGGGCACGGAGCCCCTTTGTGCTGCAGTGCCTGCAGCGGGAAAGCGGGAGGAGACGCGGTTCTCCCGGTTCCTGAGCAGGGTTTTTGCTGCTGCAGCGAGCAACAGGAGAGCCTGTCAGCAACAGCTGCTGCTGCCTTGCTTGCTAGGCGACCCTTTTGTCTGCCTGAATGTTGACAGAAGGGTTGGTGTTG
The DNA here is from genome assembly GCF_000499745.2 of Eimeria mitis. NCBI lineage: Eukaryota > Apicomplexa > Conoidasida > Eucoccidiorida > Eimeriidae > Eimeria > Eimeria mitis. Next base: position 15,449 of record NW_013572401.1, read on the forward strand.
CCGCGGGCACTTTACTGGGGCGTCTCTCTCTTTTCTACTCACCCACGGATGCTGCTGCCGCCTCCCAACAACAGCAGCCACGGCAGCAGCAACAGCAGGAGCAGCAGGAAGATCTGATAAGAGGGGAGGTGCTGCTGCCCCAGGCCTACAGCGACGATGGCGTGGCGATGTGCTGGACAGACACCACGTACCTCACCGCAGTAATAGGAGCAGCAGACGTACGTGCCGTCGCTGCTCTTGCTACTGCACGAGCAGCTGCTGCTACCAGATGCAGTTTTTTGCTGTTTCGACAACTTGCAGTGAGTGCTGGCCTTGAGGGTTGGGGGTTTAGGGTTTAGGGTTTAGGGTTCGTGTCTGCGTTTAATGTTGCAGCTGGTGCAGTGGAAACTGCCATCTCTGCGCTGTATGGGGAGCGAACAGCTGTCTTTGTTTGCCAACCGCAGTGCTTTCAACTCTGTAACAATGAACATGCGGCTGCTACGGCGATGCCGCGAGTCGGGGCAGCTGCTGCTGCTGTACAGACACTGCAGCAGCGACCTTGCTGCAATGATTTTGTGCAAGCTGCAGCAGCAGCCGAATTCCCAAGATGCCTCTGCTCTGCCTCTGACTGAAGAGCAGAAAAAACTACAAAAGGAGTGGGCATGCGCTCTGGCAGCAGGTGTATGCACACTCGACGAGAAGCAGCAGCAACAGCAGCTGCAGTTCACTCCAACACACAGCGCGTGCCTCCTCGGCACAGGCGCCGCCTGTATAATGGACTTGAGTAAGACCTGCATGCACACATGCGCCTAGGCCTGCATGCATGCATAAAGAAGCTCACTGCAGCAGCTGTTTACAGTTTTTGCTCCCCCCTGTTTGCTGGGGGCAAGCGCTGGCATTTGCCCTTGGCTCCCCGGGNNGAAGCTGCAAATCTGACGGCCTTGGATTTTAACGGTGACTTTGTACTGTACGTACAACTCACCATTCACATATCGCGCTTCATAGACGGGGTGTACTGCATGCAGCCCCCAAAGCAAAACCCTTCTTGCATTTTCTCAGCCAGAAACCTTCACACAGTGTAAAGAGGGAGCACAATGAAGCGCCTGTTGCTGTATGCTGCGGCGTGCTTTTGCTGCAGCTGCTGCAGCACTGATACATCAGCGGACACGCGCTGGTTGCTTGTTGTAGATGCGCGGGGCGCTTCGAGACTGGTTGAGGAGAGTCATGGGTGCGCAGCCTCCACAAACCCTAGACCCTAAACCCTTAAGAAGCTCACCTTAGGCATGCTACAGACACACTCCTGCTGCTATTGCATTTGCTGCTGCCGCATCTGCTGCTGTTGTACCTGCTGCTGGTGCCACAACCGCTACTGCTGCTGCTCCTGTTCCTGCTGCTGCAGTTGGTGCGCAGCCCGTCGGAGCTACATGGAGGAGTATTTGGTTCATCGGCAGGCAGCGCCTCGTCGTTTGCAGCAGGCTTGTTTTTCTTCGCATTTCTTTTTGGTTGTTGCTGGGGACAAAGCTATTTCTGTCTTTGATTTGCGTTTGTCTTTCTTCAAGTACTACGCCTCCCGCGCTCGAGTCATGGGGCTCTGCAGCAGCAAAACGGCAGCAGCAGCAGAAGCAGCAGCAGCTGCCTTCAGCTGCTGCGCAGGCACCTGCGAGAATTATAAGGGCACAGACGCTCAGCAGCAGCAGCAGCATTCATCAGTAACAGCATCTGGCTCGGGCTCTACCTCTCGGTTGTTGAGGAGGCAAGGGGGCCTTGCTGCCTCCCCAGAGGGTTGGGATTCCCAGCGCCCTGAGGGTCCCCCTGCACCAGCAGGAGCAGCAGCAGCAACAGGAGGAGGAGCAGCAGCAGAGTCGCCGCTGCGGTCTCTGCCTCTTTTGTTTTTGCGATGTCTGCAGAACAGTGCAGCGGTGACACCCAAAGAGAAAAGCAAAGCAAAGCTGCTGCAATCAAATCTCTTCCGGCGATTAGTTGGAAGTGTGGCAGGTGCGAAGAACAAGGAGGACCAAAGCTCAGCTCCTGATGAAGTCGCACCAGGAGCAGCTGCAGCACCAGCAGCTGCAGCAGCAGCAGACTGGGGTGCACACCCTTCAGAGAGCCCCAATGCAGACGGCAGCGCGGCTGCTGAAGAAGACGAACTCTTGTTGCATGCGGTCGACGGTGAAGAGGCAGCGGAAGGAGTCCATCCCAGCATTAGCCGCAGCCCGGACCCCCCGAAGCAGCAGCAGCAAAAACACCAGCAGCAGCAGCATCAGCAGCAGGATGCGCCTTATCCATTTTTTCTGTTTGAGCGTACCCCGTTAGCCTTTCGCGTGGCCGACGCATTTTTCAGGTTTTGTTCGTTGCTGCTGCAGCAGCAGCGGCAGCAGCAGCAGCGCAGCAGCCTTTATACTGAAGAGGCAGCAGCAGCAGCAGGGGCGACCAAACCTCCAGAGCCTTCGCATGACAAACCCTTCGTCAGTATATGTTGGCCTCATTCCTGTCTTCCCTTCTAATGCTTGTCTNGCCTTCGCATGACAAACCCTTCGTCAGTATATGTTGGCCTCATTCCTGTCTTCCCTTCTAATGCTTGTCTATCTAATGCTTTTTTAATTCGTTCTTTTTTCTCTTCTATAGGCGTTATATTATAATCGGATCAGTGGGAGCAGAATAATGCCTCTGTTGTTCCTGTTGTCATCGCCATTGTGTTGCAGTTGTTATTATTTGTTGCGTATAATAGTATGCCTTACCCAGTAGTAGAGTGAGTGGAGTTGTCACTATTTACCGTTGTATATATGTATATGCATATATATGTGTGTATATAATGGTGGTTCCTACTAGCCTGCTACTGCTGCTGTTGCTGCTGTTGTTGTCGCCGACGTCTCCCGTTTCCCGTTCAGCAAGGACAAATCCCAAGAATACTGCCCTTTTTATTATTGCAGTTATCGTCATTGTGCTGTTATTATTTGTTTACTGTAACATATTAATGCAACATTATTGTTATTCAGCATGTGCTCCCCATCTCCTTTTTCTCGGCCCCCCACAGCATTTGCGTCCATGTGTTGCTGCTGCTGCTGTTGACTTCTTTTTTTCTTGTTGCGCGAGATTTCGTCATTTCTGTGCTGCTGCGGTTTTTTGTAGCGCCTGTATGAACAACGTTCTCGGGTTTTGTCTCTCAACACCGGGCGAATGGACTTCTGCTTTCTGTCCCTCGACGCCTCCGGCTGCCTCCGCCTTTTCTCCATCTTCAGAGATAACCCCTTAACAACGCATTCCGTAGGGAAGGCACAATTCGCTGCAGGTGAGAGTGGCTTCCCCCCTATGCACCTGCATATGTTAATAATATATATACACACATTTACAGTATACATACGTAGGTACACATATTTGTGTTTGTCTATTTTTATACTTATCTATGTGCATAGGTATCTGTATGCAGATATGTGCATATGGAAATGTGCGTGTATGCGTGTATATGTATTGCGATCTGTAAACTTTTCTCAGGGTGGCCGTACGTCCTCTCATCTGACGGCGCTCTTGCTGCATACACCAGCGATTACGTGAGTTGCTGCTGCTGCTGCAACTGTTACTGCTGATCCTGCTGCTGTCGCTAGCACTCCTTGTCCTGCTGCCGCTGCTAGTAATGCTGGTCTTGCTAAAACTTCTGGCATTGCTGTTGCGGTTACTGCTGCTACTGCTTCTGCTTCTTACGTTGCAGTTGTACGCTTAAGATGTATGTTCAGTTGCGTTTTGTCTGACAGGGGGTGTATGGCCTGCTGCTGCAGCAGTCTGTGCTGGGGTTGAAATGGGTTACGGGGGCGGAGGCCTTCTGCAGAATCCCTTTTGATGTTTTGGACAACCANTGCTGGGGTTGAAATGGGTTACGGGGGCGGAGGCCTTCTGCAGAATCCCTTTTGATGTTTTGGACAACCACAATGCATCCAACAGCCGTACATCACATCCTCCTGCTGCCTAAGAAGCAGCAGCAGCAGTAACGGCAGCAGTAACAACGGCGGCCACAAAGGAGCGGAGCACCCGCAAAAGCAGCAGCAAGAAGGGCAGCAGCAACAGCAGCTGCTGTACGGGGAGCTGAAGGGCCTTGAGGAGCCGCCGAGTTTGTCTGAGAGTTCCATTTACTCCATTTAAAATAAACGGAGTAATTGTCTCTCTAGTCAGAATTATTTTCTTATTCACTATGTAATAAATGCATGAAGTAAGTGCACTGCAGCAGATGGCAGAGTGTGTGCATACACCCCAATTATTTTTTCCCCAGTTTTTTGTTTTTTTCTAGACAACGTTTGAAGTAGGTGTCCGTACACCTCAGAATCTTGAGCAGTACGTACACCCCAAACGAACAGACACAACGGCTTTACAGAGAGACCGCTGCTGTCTTTAAATAAGCTTTAACACACGCTAAACAAAACCCTCAACCCTAAACCCTGAAGATTTGATAATAAGATGGCGCACGCGCCTTTGCCTCAAAGGCCTGCTTTGTGAGCCTCTCCGGCTTTAGGGTGCAGGTTGTAGGGTTTAGAGGGGTAGGCGGGCAGGTATACTAGGGATTGGTGTTTAGGGTTTAGGGTTTAGCGTCTGCAAATAATTGCCCACTCGGGGCAAATAAAGGTAAGCGAGGAAGTGAATGATTAAATACATGTCAACCAACAAAGTAAGAGAAAAGGGGAAGGTAACGTCATACATATTTCGGGTTTATGCGTTCTCCTCTGCTGTATCTCCTGGGGAGAAAAGGACAGAGAGGAAAGGCGATAGAAGTAGGCGGCAAACATACAAACAAACAACAGCAATATATATGAAAGCTAAGAGAAACCAACAGACCAACACACACAGACAGATGAACGTAAAGCAGCAACGGCTACAGTGGGCAGGGAGAGACGAGAACGGGTTTAGGGTTAGAAGGGG
>NW_013572402.1:0-568 GCF_000499745.2 Eimeria mitis
CTGCTGCTGCTGCTGCTGCTGCTGCTGTTCCTGCTGCTCTTCCTACCACCCGTGGCTGCATCTCAAAGGCGCCCCCTGCAGCACAAATCACCACCTGTACATACACCTGCTGCTGCTGCTGCTGCTGCTGCAGCTGCTGCAGCTGCTCCTGTTGCTGCTGCTGCTGCTGAGGACGCAGCTGCGACGTCTAATCTAGCGCCCAGCGCAGACTGAAAGCAGCAGCAGCAAGAGCAGCAGCAGCACGTACTGTCCCTGCTGCTGTTGCTGCTCCTGCTATTGCTGCTGCTGCTGCTGCTGCTGCTGCTGCTGCTGCTGCTGCGCTTACCGAGTGCAAAGCTGCCTATGTCTTCGTCGCTTTCAGCCTCTGCATCAAACAAAACATCTCCGCTGCCCAGGCGGTCGTCGTCATCCTCAGCAGCAGCCTCGTCATCGGGATGCATGCTGCCATCTCTAGCGGCGCCCCACATTGTCGCGTGTGCAGCAGCAGCAGCAGCTGCTGCTGCTGCTGCTGCCTTTGATGCAAATCAGCAGCAGTTCTTCGTCCTGCAGCAGCGGCTGCTGCTGCTGC
>NW_013572402.1:722-942 GCF_000499745.2 Eimeria mitis
TGACCACTGCTTATTGCTGCTGCTGCTGCTGCTGCTGCTGCTGCTGCTGCTGCTGCTGCTGCTGCTGCTGCTGATTGCTGCTGTTATTCACTGCCCTTGCTGCAGCAGCTGCTGCTGTTGCTGCTGATGCTGCTGCTGATGTGGGGGGTGATGTACGTGGTGGGCTGCCTCCACTGTCCTTGTTGCTTGGGCATTTCTTTCGAGCTGTCGCTGCTGCTGC
>NW_013572402.1:2042-2551 GCF_000499745.2 Eimeria mitis
CTCTCAATCCGCAGCAGCAGCACCTGCTGCTGCTGCTGCTGCTGCTGCTGCTGCTGTTTGTGCAGCTGCAACCTGTACGCCTAGCCCGGGTGCCTCCGCCGTGTTTTCTCTCTGCTGCTGCTAATCCTGCTGCCGCTGCAGCTCGTGCTGCAGCAGCAGCAGCAGCAGCAGCTGCTGCTGCTGCTGCTACTTCTAGCTGCTGCATGCAGCCCCCTCTCATCTCTCGCATATCGAAAGGGGACATCCAGCAGCAGAGGCCCAGAACGCGTCGCTGCAGCAGCAGCAGCAGCAGCAGCAGCAACAGCGGCAACAGCAGCAACAGCAGCAGGAGCAGCAACAGCAGCAGCAGCAGCACCACTGGTGACGAGGACCCTAGCTTTGCGGAGGATGAGTAGGTTCGAGCAGCAACAGCAGCAACAGCAGCAGCAGCAACAGCAACAGCAGCAACAGCAGCAACAGCAACAGCAGCAACATCAGCAGCAGTTGCTGCAGCTGCTGTGCATGCAGTG
>NW_013572402.1:3355-3626 GCF_000499745.2 Eimeria mitis
ATGCTCATGCACTGCAACACAGGTATGCTGCTGCTGCTGCTGTTGCTGCTGCTGCAGTTGCAGTTGCTGCTGCTGCTGCAGTTGCAGTTGCTGCTGCTGCTGCAGTTGCAGTTGCTGCTGCTGCAGTTGTTGCTGCTGCAGTTGATGGCTGTATGACGATGAATCCACGCAGCAGAAGCAGCTGCTGTTCCCCCCCTTGCAACATGCACTTAACCCTGCAGTTGCTGCTGCTGCTGCTGCTGTTGCTGCTGCTGCTGCTGCTGCTGCTGCT
>NW_013572402.1:3726-4611 GCF_000499745.2 Eimeria mitis
TGCAGATGCTGCAGCTGCTGCTGCTGCTGCTGCGGGCTCTGCTGATGATCTGATGCAGCAGCGGATGGAGGAACCTCCCTCGTCACTTCCCTGGCTTCAGCAGCAGCAGCAGCAGCAGCAGCAGCAGCAGCAGCACGAGCAGCAGCAGCAGCAGCAGCAGCAGCAGCAGGATGAGTGTAATACACGGGTGTGTCCTGTGTGTCTCGGGGATGGGGGGGCCCTCCCCTCGCCCAACAAAAAAGCTGTAGAGCTGGCTCTTGCTGCTGCTATGCTCATGCACTGCAACACAGGTATGCTGCTGCTGCTGCTGCTGCTGCTGCAGTTGCAGTTGCTGCTGCTGCTGTTGTTGTTGCTGCTGCAGTTGTTGCTGCTGCAGTTGTTGTTGCTGCTGCTGCTGCTGTTGCTGCTAATGGAGTTGTTGCTAGTCCTTCTGGCCTTGCTGCTGCACTTGTTGCTGCTGCTGCAATTGTTACTGCTGCTGCAGTTGCTTCTGCTGCTGTTGCTGCTGCTGCTGCAGTTGTTGCTGCTGCAGTTGATGGCTGTATTTCAATGAATCCACGCAGCAGAAGCAGCTGCTGTTCCCCCCCTTGCAGCATGCGCTTAATCCTGCAGTTGCTGCTGCTGCTGCTGCTGCTGTTGCTGCTGCTGCTGCTGCTGCTGCTGCTGCTGCAGCGGATGTGCTGCAGTTTGATAGGAAGTGTTACGTGTACCCCGACCTAGCCAAGAGATACCAAATCACACAAACATTCAAGTAAACCTTCTGCTGCTGCTGCTGCTGCTGCTGCTGCTGCTGCTGCTGCTGCTGCTGCTGCTTCGTTGCTGCTGCTGCTGTAGCTGCAATTTGAATTTCTATATTTTGTTGTATTTACTTATTTTTTTATTTAT
>NW_013572402.1:4711-5053 GCF_000499745.2 Eimeria mitis
GCTGCTGCTGCTGTTGCTGCTGCTGCTGCTGCTGCTGCTGCTGCTGCTGCTGCTGCTTAGTTGCTGCTGCTGCTGTAGCTGCAATTTGAATTTCTATATTTTGTTGTATTTACTTATTTTTTTATTTATATAATTTAATTAATTACCTTTTTTAATTTATTTTCTTTATTTATTTATTTTATTTATTTTATTAATTTTGTTTTTTTTTTTATTTATTTGGTTGATCTATTTTATTTATGTATTTATATTATTTATTTATTCATTTATACTTATGCTTTATCTATTTATTTATATTTATTTATTTATTTATTTTTTTTTTTTTTTTTTTTTTTTTTTTTTTTT
>NW_013572403.1:0-3288 GCF_000499745.2 Eimeria mitis
ATTCATATTTTGCCTGTTCCTTGAACATAATTCATCATTCTGTTCAATAGTACTCTGAAATTCAGCTTCTACTCGCCGCACCGCCGCCTTGAACTCAACGACGCAGAGCTGTACAGGCGGCTCCCCAGCAAGAAGTAGATGCTTTTGAGAGAAAAAAGAAGTCCACATCTTAATTTAAAAAACTAGCTAAGAAGATCAAGGCAGCTGCTTATGCTCTAATCTACAACCGCTCTGCAGGAGGCAGCAGGAGCAGGGTTTATGTAATGCACTGACGCGCCTTTGCTGTCACCACGTAGGAACTCTAAGTTACAAAGCTGAGCGCCCACAGCGCTACCAGGTATCTAAACTCGTAATTCTCGCTATTCTCTCAATAATATCCGTTACTATTCAAAGGCATTCGAGTTCTTGATTTCGTCCAGAGGAAATCCTCAAAGAGTGAAAACTGCCCCCCTGACCCTCGTTGGGGGTCAGTATCAGAGTCACAGCTTCAGCCTCACGTCCAGCCCCCAAGCCGGTGCCGGCTGGCGGGCACTCCGATCCTATTATGCATCTTCTCTTATGTAGAGATGTCCTAACTCCTGAAATACTCTATAGTATTTAATCCTTTTCATGATACTAGGCCTCTAGAGGCCACACAGAGGAGCTATTGTAGTGCCANTTAATCCTTTTCATGATACTAGGCCTCTAGAGGCCACACAGAGGAGCTATTGTAGTGCCAATGCACTACAGTTTATTGCAACTCGCTAGAGGTCACCCCCTCTCAACATCAGTCTCAGGCCATTGTACCTCCTTGCCTGGGGTATTTAAAGAACGGAGAGGAAATTATCGGCAGTTTTTTTTAGAACTTTCGTCTTAAGTGTTCACTCTGCTGCAGCTCATGATGGTCCTAGGTATGCATATCCACGCACCACTCCCCCGCATAGATTAACACTGCAGGTAAATGCTACCCCATTCATTGGCCGTCAGCAACCAGCCCGCACTCCAGAAGAAATTCAAAACACAGTTTCAGGCGGACCGGGCTTCAGATCCTGTTTCAATTGCCAAACCATAAAACCCGAAACCCTAAACCCTGAACCGTAGAACCTAGAACATCTGTTCAACTTTTCTTCGAGACTAGCTGGGGTATATCCACGGTATTTGTTTGCATTTAAACAACTTAATAAATTAATTAATTATTATTTTGGTTTAGGGAGGAGAAATGGTGCTTCATTGCCTGTNCCAGCATCGACCCTTCGCTCAGACCGCCACCACAACCAAGCCACTGGCTCTGGAGACGTTTGCAAACACCAAGGAAGCTGCCATACACCATTGCCGCTGCTTCTGTCTGCATGTGGTTTTAAGCCATAACACCATCCACGGATAAAGGGCACATTAAGGCCATCACAGCGCAAAAAAGCCCAGTCGTAGTGCACCGGAAGGGAGCCACAGCACCCCCCTCAATGAGCAGGAGCAAGAGGGGGGTCTTCCCGCTGTATCCTCCCATAAAAAGCGTTTTTGGAGATGGATCTAGATTTAATTGGAAGTAAAATTATTTGTTTAATTGGCTTATGACCGTTGAGTGGTATGAGAAGGCAGACGGAACCCGAAACCACGGCGAAAGCAACAACCCACAGAGATCTCTCCTCTTACCACCTCGACCTGCCGCGCCTGCCGACCTGCCGGGTCTCTTGTGTTGCTTGTTTTTTTGCATTTGTGTAAATTAAATGGTTTTTTTCAGAGGATAAGCCATGCACAACAATTTCTGCTTGTTTTATTTTTGCTCAACATTAATTTATTTAATCTTATCTTTTGTTTGCAATTTTGGCTTTGCTGTCCGGTTTTTTGCCGTTCGCTGTTCACGCGACTGGAGGACCACGCAGAGAACTCCGAACTGCTTGCCGTCTTTTCCCCTCTCCTCAATTTGAATCTTTACATTTCTCTTGCTGAGAANAGAACTCCGAACTGCTTGCCGTCTTTTCCCCTCTCCTCAATTTGAATCTTTACATTTCTCTTGCTGAGAAAACATTTTTTAAAATATTCTCTTCTGAATTCCGTCGCAGTGGCTCCCCTCTACAAGGCCGCAGCGGCATTCTGCCTCGTCGGGCTGAGTTGGATCCAGTCCGAGGCTAACGCCGAAGAACAGTATAAATTTGTTACAGCAGAAGTAGACGAAGGTAAATATACTACCGCTTATAATTCTCATATTCCTTACACTTTCTCCCGTCTTGTTTGCTGTCAGGCCGTCAACCACTCGGCTGAGTCAGACGGCTGTCGCTCCATTGCAGATGGATTTTTCTGTCAGCCTTTGTTCTCTCTGCAGACGCCTACTTGACCATCAAGCTGGCCCGTAATGGGAAAATTTCAGCTAAGACCAGTTTAGTCGAAAAGGACACTGATACCGTCAATGGCTTGAAGACAACAGTAACCGGCGAAGGAACGCCTCAAAATTCGTGCAAGGCATTGATGACGGCCGAACTTGTGGGCACATACACTATAAAAGGCCTGTTTGCATGTTGTTACTACAGCTAATGCTGTTTCACCATCAGGTGCAGCTCTGAAGCCTAAGCACCGTTGTCAGGCTCGAAAGAAATTATGCATTTATTCCTATGATTATCTGAGACAGGCGGAGCATAGGAATGCTCTTTTGCCGTTTAGTTCCTGTTTGGGGTGTACAGAAGAAGCTCTTTAATGTCACCTTCGAACCAGCAGACAAACCAGACTACCGTGAAATGGTACAGGAAGCTCTCAAGACCGGACTAGAAGACTTCGGGTAACGAGATGCGAGATTCATCTTCGCTAGAGGCAACTTCAACCTGCTGCAGACCTAAGCGACAGCTATGATACACAGCTCATATACCATGCTACCGACGCGACTTCCTCGTCATGCATATTCGACCCATTACATTTATGTTTTGTTGTGCTGATTGTTTGTACTCCTCAGCACGACGTATCCGGCAAACCCATCGGCGTGGCAAGAGATATGGACGCAGGCAGAGCTTCACAGCGTGTTGCACCTTCTCGGATCCAGCAGCACTAAAGTCGGCTGTGTAATTGGAAACTGTGTAAAAACATCTGCGGAAAAAACACCACTAGAGTCTGTGCTTTTCTGTGAATTAAAACCTGCAGCAAAAGAGAACGACGCCGTCTTTAGGTAAGTTTGTTCTTTTCGAGTTGAATGTTTAGATGGGTTTTATGAAAGGGTTCGGACGTGAACAACAATAATAACTGGAGATGTATTCTTTGTTTCTGTCTGTTTCGCCTTCTTTGCAGCGAAGAGTACTTCAAGGAACTTAAGGAACGAACAACTGA
>NW_013572403.1:3380-4032 GCF_000499745.2 Eimeria mitis
GTTGTTTGCCTCAGTATGCGAAGGTTCACTTGCTGCGTGATTAGCCTAACTGTAGTTGCTGCTCCGAGCAGCATGCCCGATAGAGCATTGAGGTGAAAAGCAGCGAAACTATGAAGAAATATCAGAGTGTAAACTTTACATTCTGAGGCCTTTCCACCTCACATGGTGGTTGCGGTTTTCCTTCCGACTTGTTATTATGATCCTGCTCTTGTTTGTCTGCGAATATCATTATTTATCCGTGTACATCTCTGCTAGGCAGACGAACGGTATGTTGGTGCAGAAATCTGCACTAGATACTGAAGCAAAGATATATATATCAAAAGACTTGAATTGATATCTGAAATCACTTAATATCTAAAGAATATCAGAAGCCATACAACAGAAAGACCACGAAAACGAAAATTAAGAATATGAACAACTGCATAGCCATTTGTTATTTGCCCTTAGTCTCACGTTAGTACCCCCGAAAATTAATGTAATTGTATGCATATTAATTTGTTTATTTGAATATTCAGCACAACTCAACCAGCTTTCCTTATTTCTCAGTCGAAGATAAGCACAGCACAGCACACCCACAGAAGAGAGATGCGCAGCCAGAGACACAGTGAATACAATAGTTTATAGAGATGCGGAAACAAACAGATCAAAGCAA
>NW_013572403.1:4132-4653 GCF_000499745.2 Eimeria mitis
GGATTAATTTGTTTATTTGAATATTCAGCACAACTCAACCAGCTTTCCTTGTTTCTCATTCGAAGATAAGCACAGCACAGCACAGCACACCCACAGGAGAGAGATGCGGAGCCAGAGATACACTGAATACAATAGTTTATAGAGATGCGGAAACAAACAGATCAGAGCAAACATATATAACCAGACAAATACACGCTTTTCATAGGGCTACTTGCCCCCCTAGAAATAGATATTGCAAACGTAAACACAGTCGGAGGATAACCTTATACGGCGTATGCTGCTTCTTGAAAATTCAAATAGATAAGATTCCGGCAGTACTGCTTTCCATAACGCTCGTCGACTTCACCAATTTATTTTAACTTCTTCGGTTTTTCCTCAACAGGATTGCTTGCAGGGGCAGTAACGCCAGCTTGTGTGAAAGCAGCCGGAGCTACAACAATAGGAAAATACAAGTGTTATATATACGCGCTGCTCTACTGGGAACATAGATATATATATATATATATATATATATATATATA
>NW_013572403.1:4753-5079 GCF_000499745.2 Eimeria mitis
AGCTTTTCATAGGGTTACTTGCCCCCCTAGAAGTAGATATTGCAGATGTAAACACAGTCGGAGGATAACTTTATACGGTTTATGCTGCTTCTTGAAAGTTCATATAGATAAGATTTCAGCAGTACTGCTTTCCACAACGCTCGTAGACTTCACCGATTTATATTAAGTTCTTCAGTTTTTTCCCAACAGGATTGCTTGCAGGGGCAGTAATGCCAGCTTGTGTGAAAGCAGCCGAAGCTACTACAAAAGGAACATACAGGTGTTATATATATGTGCTGCTCTACTGGAACATAGATGTATATATATATATATATATATATATATAT
>NW_013572403.1:5141-5270 GCF_000499745.2 Eimeria mitis
CTAATACAGTGTATTTAAGCTGCCCAAGAATAGATTTCAAGACTTCACGAGTAATATATATGCGCATATATATATATATATATATATATATATATATATATATATATATATATATATATATATATATAT
>NW_013572404.1:945-1087 GCF_000499745.2 Eimeria mitis
TTCACGTCGTGGGCGTCTGCCTGCCAGCATTCACCCATCCACACTTGCTGCTGCTGCTGCTGCTGCTGCAGTTGCTGCTGCAGTTGCTGCTGCTGCTGTATCTGTTGCTGCAGGTGTTGCTGCTGCTGCTGCTGCTGCTGCT
>NW_013572404.1:1187-1626 GCF_000499745.2 Eimeria mitis
TGCTGCAGTTGCTGCTGCTGCTGTATCTGTTGCTGCAGGTGTTGCTGCTGCTGCTGCTGCTGCTGCTGCTGCTGCATGATATTCCATACATCTCTGTGTTTGTTATCTGTTTCTCGTTCTCTTTCTTGAAATTCTTGCTGCATAACCAGTTGCTGTTGTTGTTGTATATGCATCTGCATCTGCTGCTGCTGCTGCTGCTGCTGCTGCTGCTGCTGCTGCTGCTGCTGCTGCTGGTGCTGCTGGTGGTTCTGTATATCTATCGGCACGAGAGCCTTGAAGGGCCATATGCGGCTATCAGCAAGCGGCGCTGGCTCTGCGTTCATGGGGCAGTGTAGGGGGGACCAGAGAACGTTTGTTTTTTTGTGTATAACTGCTCCTCTGGGTAAAATAAATTGTTTTGATTGAACATATGTGCAGTGATCGTTTCCTTCTGGGGTGT
>NW_013572404.1:1726-1806 GCF_000499745.2 Eimeria mitis
AGGGTGTCCATACACCCCAGCATCTAACCTTTCATGTGTCGTCCATCTTATTAAATCCTTCAGCTGCGCCAGAAATATAC
>NW_013572404.1:1906-2550 GCF_000499745.2 Eimeria mitis
GGGGTGTCCGTACACCCCAGCATCTAACCTTTCATGTGTTGTCCATCTTATTAAATCCTTCAGCTGCGCCAGAAATATACCGAGAGGTTCAGTATCTACAACTCTCTTCATCACCTGCAGCAGATGGTGTGTTGCTGCTGCTGCTGCTGCTGCTTTGTTTCCATTTGGGTCGGATGAGCAGTGTCTTTGTATATATTCTTTTGCTGCTGCTTCACATGCAGCAACAGGAATCAATGCTTTATCTTTATATGTTAATACTCTACACCAAGAAGCTAGCTGAATCATTTGTATTAGATTACCTAAACGCATATTATTAAATAAAGGTATTGCGCCACGCAAATGCTCAGCTAGCGCGTAGCGGCCCTCACAAAAAGAAGAAACTGAACTGCTGCCGCTGCCACCCTGCTGACGCAGCTTCTCTATAAAATACCTGCATGCATGCATACACACATATATATAATATATTTATATTTATTTTTATTATATTTTTATTATATATTTATTATATATATTTATATGTATGGATGGATGTGTAGGTAGGTAGGTAACGGCCTTCACAAAAAGAAGAAACTGAACTGCAGCCACCCTGTTGACGCAGCTTCTCTATAAAATATATATATATATATATTATATACATATATATA
>NW_013572404.1:2650-3885 GCF_000499745.2 Eimeria mitis
ACGACCCTCACAAAAAGAAGAAACGGAACTGCTGCCGCTGCCACCCTGCTGACGCAGCTTCTCTATGAAATACCTGCATGCATACACACATATATATATTGTATATATTTATATTTATTATGTTTTTATTATATATATTTATATGTATGTATGGATGTGTAGGTAACGGCCTTCACAAAAAGAAGAAACTGAACTGCTGCCGCTGCCACCCTGCTGACGCAGCTTCTCTATAAAATACCTGCGTACACACACATATATATTGTATATATTTATATTTATATTTATTATATATTTATTATATTTTTATTATATATATTTATATGTATGGATGGATGTGTAGGTAGGTAACGGCCTTCACAAAAAGAAGAAACTGAACTGCTCCCACTGCCACCCTGCTGACGCAGCTTCTCTATAAAATACCTGCATGCATGCACACACATATATATATTAAATATATATTTATATTTATTATATATACATTTTAATGTTTGTATGTGTAGGTAGGTAGCGACCCTCACAAAAAGAAGAAACTGAACTGCTGCCACACTGCTGCCACCCTGCTGACGCAGCTTCTCTATGAAATACCTACATACACACATATATATATATTATATATATTATATATATCTATGTGTGTATATATATAGATATGTATATATATAGATATGCATATGAATATATAAACGACGAAATTCAGATTTATGCGGGTTTGGTATGTTTTAGTTCATCTTTATCCTCTCTACAACATTTCAATAAAATAAAATAAAATAAAATAAAATAAAATAAAATAAAATAAAATAAAATAAAATAAAATAAAATAACATCAAATGAAATAAAGTAAAATAAAACAAATAAACTGAATAAAATGAAATAAAATAAAATAAAACAAAACAAAACAAAATAAACAAAACAAATAAACTAAATAAAATAAATAAAATAAAATAAACAAAATAAAATATTAATATACCTGTTGAACTCAATCCACTGTTCTTTAGTGTATATGTTATCCTTGGCTCTGGTGAAATAAAATAAAAAAAAACAAAACAAAACAAAACAAAACAAAACAAAACAAAACAAAACAAAACAAAACAAAAACAAAACCAAAACAAATAAAATAAATAAATAAATATGAATATACCTGTTGAACTCAATCCACTGTTCTTTTGTGTATATATTATCCTTAGCTCTGGTGTCTACAAACCCGGCGAAGTCTTTTGGTTCGTTTTGCTTATGCA
>NW_013572404.1:5056-5427 GCF_000499745.2 Eimeria mitis
CGGGCTGTTCAGTATGCTGCACCCAGCAGCAGCAGCAGCAGCAGCAGCAGCAGCAGATGAGGAGGAGGAAGAGGAGGAGGAGGAAATGCATAAACCACGACGAGAGGGAATGCTGCAACCCGGAAGCAGCTCTAGCTGCTGCAGATACTGAGCGCCAGCACCAGCCTTTCTTAGTGCAGCAGCAGGAGCTGCTGCAGCAGCAGCAGCAGCAGCAGCAGAAGGTTGCTGACGCTGCTGTCGCGATGCAACTCGGTGATGCTGCAGCAAACCCTGTTGTTGCTGTTGCTGCTGCTGCTCTTGCTGCTGCTGCTGCTGCTGCTGCTGCCTGGAACTCATATCAACAGCAGGAGGAGGAGGCAGCGGCGGCGTTG
>NW_013572404.1:5527-5809 GCF_000499745.2 Eimeria mitis
CTGCTGTTGCTGCTGCTGCTGCTCTTGCTGCTGCTGCTGCTGCTGCTGCCTGGAACTCATATCAACAGCAGGAGGAGGAGGCAGCGGCGGCGTTGGAATTTGCCTGAAGACAAACGGACTCTGCAGCAGCTCGACGGGCTGGCGTGGCGGCCTGCATCGTCTCTGGGGAGGTGAAACAGGCGGAGACTGCTGCTGCTGCTGCTGCTGTTGCTGCTGCTGCTGCTGCCTTTGTTGCTGCTGCTGCTGCTGCTGACGAAGCGGCTTCAAAGGGTTGCGGAGAGG
>NW_013572405.1:0-1866 GCF_000499745.2 Eimeria mitis
TACTCCTCTATATACGCTCGGTATACATGCAGCAGCCACCACGCATGCAGCCGGCTCCATACACCTCTCAACACACCACCATCTGCTGCTGCTGCTGTTGCTGCTGCTGCTGCTGTTGCTGCTGGTGAGGAGGACGATGATAGTTCTGCTTCTGTTCCTGCTGCTGCTGCTGCTGCTGCTGCTGCTGGGCTCTCATCCGCAGCAGGAGCTAAAGAAGGTGCTTGCAACCCTGCTTCGTCATCTGCTGCTGCTGCTGCTGCTGCTTCTGTTGCTGCTGCAGCTGGTTCTGCAGCATCTCTGTGAGGCCATTCGCTGGTCTCTGCTGTTGCTGCTGCTGCTTCTGCTGCTGCTGCTGCTGCTGCTGTGTCTGTGTGTGTGTTGGGGTGTATGATGAGGTCTGTGTGTTGCTGCTCGGGGTGTTCTGTCTGTGCTGCGTCGGATGCATGCAGCAGCAAGACGGGTCCATCTAAACCCCTGCTGCTGCTGCTGCTGCTGCTGCTGCTGCTGCCGCTGCTGCTGCTGCTGCTGCTGCTGTGTCTGATGCGGCGCGCGTATTTCTTTTTGATGGCTCTTAGAGAAATAAAAAGAAAAACAATTTGGCAGACCTGGGGGAGCCAGACCATCAGATAAGGAATACGGAGATGCTCGATCCTCATTTCAGGTGTATGTACACCGCAGCCACCAGCAGAGTCGGGGGGGCAAGGATGCAGCAGCAGCTCCTGCTGCTGTTGCTGCTGCTGCTGCTGTTGCTGCTGCTGTTGGTGCAGCAGCAAAGGATGCTGCTGCTGCTGCTGCTGCTGCTGTGGCTGCTGCGTAGTCTGAGGGGCGTAGGAGAAGACTTGGTGCTCCTGCTGCTGCAGCACACGCGTCAGCACCCCGCTGGTGATATAAAGCAGAATATTAATTAAACAACACAACAACCCCACCAACAGAGACTCCGTAGATGTGCCTGTGTAGCGGTGAATGAGAGGAGGCAGCAGAGACAAAGCAGGCAGCCAACGCGCAGACAAAGGCTCAGGGTTCTCTCCATCGTCCTCGTTGTTATTCTCCTCCCTGCTGCTGCTGCTGCTGCTGCTGCTGCAGCTGCTGCTGCTGCTGCTGCTGCAGGGGCCATAGCCGATTGAACTGGGGCGGGAAGCAGAATAAGAGGGCCTTTGGCTTCCTGAGCTCAACGAAGAGTGGTGGGCTTTCGCTGCAGCTGCGGCGCTCTGCTGCTGCTGCTGCTGCTGCTGCTGCTGCGGCTGCTGCTGCGGCTGCTGCTGCTGCTGCTGCTGCTGCAGCAGGGGCAGCGAGTCGGCAGCGCCCTGGGGGTTGAGGGAGTGAGAAGAAGAAGAGAGAAGCCCGGGGTCACTTGCAGCAGCGAACGGGGTGTACGTACACTCCGTTATCTGCCCAGTGGACTGCAGGGCCCCCGAGGGCTCGAGAAGAGGCATCGTGCGGCGGCGACGGCATCACACCATAGGCGCTGGGGTGTACGTACAGCTCAACAGAGAGAGAGAATAGCGTTTATTGCAAAGGATTCAACAAAACTTACTCTTCTCAATCCTGCACAACTCTGCGGCCTGAACTGCAATGCTGCACGAGCTGGCGAGACACTCCAGCAGCGCAGCAGCAGCAGCAACACCAGCAGCAGCAGCAGCAGCAGCAGCAGCAACAGCAGCAGTAGGTGATGGTGATGACCACCAGTTGAAAGGGGGGTCCAGATACCTCTCTGAATGCAGAAAAATGAATTTATTTATTTTTTTATTTTTTAATTATCTTTAGCTTTAAAGAAAAAACAAAAAAAGGTATTTTATGTCGATGAGGCAGCAGAGAGGCTGAGCCCCCAAACCGATTGAGTGCAGCGCGAGCCGGGGGGCGGTGGAG
>NW_013572405.1:2061-5089 GCF_000499745.2 Eimeria mitis
GTTGTCTTGCAGCAGCAAAACGCAGCTCTTCTGAATCGAATTAAATTATATTAAAGTAAATATAAATAAACAAAAGGATTTTCTATATATATAATAAATTAAAAAAGTTTTATTCACCTGCTTGAACGGGGGGGCAGCGTGGACTGTCTGCGCAGCTGCACCGCTTCGACCCGACGGCCGACGCACGCGGTGATGTGTATAAATCTTTGGCTGCGGTGCGTGCTGCCGGTGTTTCAATTAAAATATAAATTGAAATATTCATAAAAGACTCAGACGCACCTCCTCGGTGCAAGGAACGATCCGGGTGGTTGCCCGCATACTACACACCGAGGCCGAGCCCCCAGCCTTTTGTGCTGCTGCTGCAATGGCTCACATCAAAAAGATAGACAAATGCTCCTTCAATCTTATCCATAGTTTATAGATCCCTTCATAGAACTCTACTGTTCGCTGCTGTTGGCTACGGGCGGTGGGGCCAGTGGTGTGCATCGATTGAACCACTGGTCATATCGGTGTAAAAAAAAATATTTATAGTTGCAGTATTCCCGTAGGCAGTTTATATACAGAAAAATAGGTATAGTTGATGCTGATGAGATGCCTTTGCAGTTTGCTTTCTGAAGCAGTATTTCGTTCAAGACGGAAAGCTGCAGTGGAGATCACAGTGCCGGAACCGGCTGTGTTATTTTTGCATATAGCGGTTTATAAACGGCATTTGTTAAAAAAAATATGAATATAATTATTTAATTTAGCTAATCCTTTTCATTTCTGCACCGTTACGTGCTGTGTGAAATCTGGCCGGTGACGTTCAACTTTTGCGGTGTCTGTACACCCGGGAAGTGGCGGTGCAATGCAGAAACTCTTCTGCAAGAGGTTTCGAGGAAAGCAGAGGAATATCGACCATGTGGATGAAATAAAGTAAAAGTAGACCACCACCCGTCATGGGATGATGATTGTTTTGCTTTTAAGAGTTTGTTTTTGTGTTTTTCTCTCGCAATTTCTTCTCTGCTCCCCGCAATACCATCAACACGATCTGAAACGCCGGCATGGCGCGGTCGCGGAAAAGGAAGTTTCCGCCCCAATCCACGATCCTGATCATTTCAATTCAAGTCCCGTGGGTAATACTTTTATTTATTTCTACAGTTTTGCAAAAAAACTACAAAAAAAAACCGCAATTTCTCCTCAGCCCGACTTGAACGGCTTCCGTGTCACGATTGGCCGGCGCTGCTTCGACTCGAGCAGCGTCGTCTTCTGAAGGTACTGAACTAGAAAAGATAAAACAGTTGAAGAAGCTACTAATTCAGAAACACTGACGCCTCAGGAGGTCAAGCGGCTGGCCGCAAAGTCCCTATACACCCGAAGACAACTCGAGAAGGTTGTGGGAAACGCGGTGGTTCTGAGCGTCTTGAAAGCGAATCAAAAATGGATTACCGACGAGAGCATCAAAGGTTCTCTTTACAGTTTTTTTTTTTGCATTTATTTGGTGAATTACCATCAAGTTTCCACCTCTCTGTCGAACCTGCACAGGGCTTATTGAGAGGGATAGGGAGCAGTTGCAGGTCAGGATTACACAATATACAGCCGAAATAAGTTTTGCAGTGTACATACACCTCTCCCCTTCAGTCGAAGCTCTCCAAACAAATGCATGAAAATGCACGAGACTTTAGAACGAACGCTGAGGAGGCTCTGGAGGAGGAACCGCAAACTAAAGGTGCTGTTTGTTGCTGCATCTCTCCCTGCATGCATGCATGCATGCATGCATACCTCGTAATACACCTGAAAATACAGAGCCTTGTACCCCCGGAAAGAGAAGAATTGTGGTGGTAGAAGAAGGTCCGTAATCGCCTTTCATAGCCTGTTTATTATATTCTTGAATTAAGCAGCAGCAGCACCAGCAGCAGCAGCAGCAGCAGCAGCACCAGGAGCAGCAGCAGCTGAGCACCCACACGAAGCCCGGCCTTCTCCGGCTCCTCCCCCTCAGATTCAAATAATACCTTTTCCTGTTCCTTCGCATAAAGAAGAAGTTTATAAAGAGTCAAGAGAGGAGAGAAGAGAGAGAGAGCAGCAGCAGGCCGAAGCACACGAACAAATACCTGAAATACAACTACCCCCTGTTCACAAAGAGATGCAGCAGCTGCAGCATGAAAAAGAACTAAAAGAAGAAAAAAGAATTGCAGCAGAAGAAGAAAAAAGAGAAGAAGAAGAAAAAGAAATACATAAACCTACACAGACACGCGAAATACCAGAAGAAGAAGAGGAAGAAGAGGTCCGTATGCTCTCTCTAAACCCTAAACCCTAAACCCTAAACCCTAATCTGACTCGGCTCAGGCTGTGGGGGCTCCGCCAGAGGAGAGAGAAGAGAAGAAAGCTGAAATCCATAGAAAGATTAGAGTGAGAGAAAAAAGAAAAAATAAAAAAAAAGAAGAAATAAAATTAATTTACATTTCTTATCAGGAGACAACAGAAGGCCCAAGAGAAAAACACAGAATACAGAGAGAAAAAGAAAAAGAAAAAGAAATAGAAAGAGAAATAAAAAGAGAAAGAGAGAGGAAAGAACAAGAAGAAAAAAAAAAGAGAAAAGAAGCAGAAGAAAAAGCAGAAGCAGAAAAAAAAGAAAAAGAAAAAGAAGAAAAAGAAAAAGAAGAAAAAGAAAAAGAAAAAGAAGAAAAAGAAAAAGAAAAAGAAGAAAAAGAAAAAGAAGAAAAAGAAAAAGAAAAAGAAAAAGAAGAAAAAGAAAAAGAAGAAAAAGAAAAAGAAGAAAAAACAAAGCTACCACTACCCCCACTATACCCGACCCCAAAGATATCTCCTGAGGTTCGTTTTCCCTCCTGCTGCATCTCAGTTTATTTTTATTTATTTATTTATTTATTTATTTATTTGTTTGTTTGTTTATATATTTATATATTTATCTATTTATTTGTTCATTTATTTATTTATTTATTTGGGTTATTTTGTTTATTTGTTTTTTTTCACTTATATACTTTTTATTTTATTTGCTTACCTTTATATATATATATATATATATATATATATA
>NW_013572406.1:0-2567 GCF_000499745.2 Eimeria mitis
CAAGGACGAGAGACAAAAGCTCCCCTGATGCAGTCGCCAGCAATGCATGGCGATCTGCAGCAACGCAGCAGCACCCAAGAGATCATTCTGAGTACACATATATGTATGAAAGGAATCCTTTCTGAGTATATTGCTGCCTATAGAATAAGTCAAGTTGTCAGCTGCACTGCTGCACAGGTGTATATGACAAAGAAAATATGTTTAATGATAATTTTGCACATTTGTTCCCTTCTCGTTGGTATGCTTATTTCAAACATATATGTTTGCTTGACTGACTGCCTGTTTATTTGGTTGATTGTTGACCTATTTTTTTGTGTATTGTTTGTTTGCTTGGTTAATTGTTGAATTATGTATTATTTATTATTTTATTATATAGTGTGTTGTAGTAATATGATCATATCTACTTAAATATCTGAACCGTATCCACTTAGTTTCAAAACACAACTCGACCCCAAGCCACACTACACTATACTGCTTGCTTTCGTCCTCACCACCAAGGCAAGCAATGGCGACAGGGGGGTCCTGGGTGGTTGCCAGCTGCAGGCGGCCGACGAGGCGAAATGCATTTGTATCGAAGAGGCGGAGCGAGCCGTCTTTGAAGCAGCCCAAGAGCAGTGTACGCCAGAGAAAGGCGAGAGCGGTGCAAGGATGAGGCAACGAGAATTCCGCCAGTTGCTGCGGCAGAGGCCACCGACTCCACAGTCTTAAAGAACCTCCAGAATCTGCTGTAGCTATCATAGGAGAATCACCTTCTCCTTTATTCTCTGTTCCCCTCGATGAGTGTTGCGAGCGGCCGCTCTTGGAGCCACCGCTGCCCGTCGGCCCCATCGCCGCCTGCCGGCCAATGCACACATCAGCGCCCCTCAGACGCTAAGTTGTACGTCTGTTGGCTGGTTTCGAGTCAGCTAACAAAGTAAAACTTCTTCATCTACAGATTATGATGACATAGCTCGTTCATGTAGGTATTTGGCTTCAGAGGAACAAGTGGTAATGCATCACCTTTTTTTGAAGGGGTTATTGTATTAGGGTTTAAACTCTCTTGTTCAAGTGTTGCCGACTTGCCTGGTGAGAAACAGCTAGCTGAGTGATGGGGCAGCTGTGGCTCGAGTGGAGGCGCACTTGCGTTCGTTGGTCCCAGTGAAGATACCTGCAAATTCAGCGAAGATATTCTGTATCGTTAGGTATTGGGGTCTAGAATATTAATGAGTGTGTTATATAACTAACCCCCGTACTACCAGGAGGCCTCATCAGGATTATTTAGGCTATAGACAGTGGTTGTGGATTAGAGCATAGGGTTGTTGAATCTCTTGTCTCTGCTTCTTCTATCCAGCCGCCTGTTCGCTTCTAGTACCGGCTGACACACCAAATGGTATTTGCTGCAGTCGTGGCGATTCCCTGCGAAGACAGAGCGGTACGCCTGAGTTCTCTTGGGCTTATCTTATGGAATACGTATACTGTATCAAGCTCTGTGTTTCAAGCCGTGAGATTCAAACTGCAAGTATCTTAGCCTTCACACTTTTAATTCTCTAAATTTAAATCTAAATGAAAGGACGAGGGGAGGACAAACCTCTTGAGCCTCCCCATCGAGCTGTAAACTCTTCACAGGAGCATCTAATGCTAGGGGCTGCAGAGTGGCCTGTTGGCGCAAGTCCACCGACTGAGGGCCAAGGCCCTGTTGCCTGCGGCGAGCTTCACATTGCTTATATTCACTGAGTAAGTGGAATTAAACTATTCCTACTTCTGCTTTGCGAGTGGTGTTATGAGTACAACGAAGGAGTGAGTGGCTGGGGGTGTCTATGCTCAACCATAAAGACTAATTGAAAAGCTCTAGCTCTGGCCTGATCCTGAATGCCTAACACCGCCGGTTTCCACTTTTTTTACAAATAGTGCGCTAGTCACCTAACTGTCAACTAATCAGTATGTTGCAACGAAACTTGAAACCTGATACTCGAAGGGTCTCTAGAAGTTGATGAAAACCCTAATGGAAAGCGCTAACCCACATTTCCAAAACTCGAATCAAATCCACAGTAGCTCGACGAGCAAACGATCCCGTGCTGTAGGCCAAGTACATCGCCTTGCCGCACGTGATTGAACCTGTAAGCATACAATGCAACTAAAAGACAGATCATTTAGCATCATCATCAGCACAAATCCAGCTGCACGCAGAGGAACACATAGGCAAGATGCAGGCCAGCACATACACACAAACACCATACCAAGTTGAATTACGTATATCAATACCCATATCAAGTCCAGCACCCGCTTATTTGCTGTGCACGTTCTATTCAGCGGCCGAATGCTTGGTCCCGAAAGGGGGGTAAGGTGAGAAGAAACTGTTTCTGTGAGGACGGTCTCAGCCAGATTCACTGTAGCGTTCTATTGGTCTACATGGCGCGTGCAGGAGCCCTGCTGAGTCGTGTGCATTCATTTGCTTTCTATGAAACAAACAGAGGCCTGTGATAATTTACTGATGGGGAAATCGCCCAGGAAGAGCTCGAAGACGAATACATTTGCCTCGAAGTCGTAGGCATACACCCAGCCCTGCAGCCAACCCAAACAGCAAAAGG
>NW_013572406.1:2667-3742 GCF_000499745.2 Eimeria mitis
AAGGCTTTTCTCTTGCCTTCTATTTCAAACAATCTGTTCCGTTCCATGCAAGACCGGCCGGCATGCCTGTCATTCAGGAAGTGAATACAAGTGGCCTCCATGAGCTGCTGAGTTTAATGTGAAGTGCTTTTGGCTGACGCGGTCAGAGGCCACCAGTAGAAGGCGGGGGCTTCCCTTGGCTCGACGTGTGAGGCAGGCAGTTGTGTAATTTTCAAGAGGATCCGCTAGCAGCCGTTTGGGCTGCTTGGCGTGCTGAAACTGAAGTTGCAGGCCTTCTGCCCCAAGTGGTCCTCCTAAAAAGAAAAACAGAGAGAAAACAGAGGGGGAAGTGGGAGAGCAAGAAACCGCGATATACCTCTCAAAACCTGCCAGGATGAAGACATTTACTCATCCGCTGGAAGCCGCTAGCCAAAGTGCACCGCTGTGCGTTGTTTAGGAAACGACAAAGAAGCATCAGCCTAGTGGGCTCACTGCTTCTGCTGCAGGCATCTGCAAGTGTGCTATCAACTGGGATTATCCGCCATAAAGTGACAGAGCGAAGGCTAACGAAGACCACTTCTCTTTCATCGTTTGATGCAGCGCTCAACAGCTTGCGCAGCGGTGTGCCGACTTCTGCTCCCACTGCAGGGTTTGAATATTGCATTAGACGGCCGAATGCCGTGAAAGTGCTTTTATTCAAAGAGCAGCAACAGCTGCTGCAGCTACTGCTGCACTGACACCGACAAAAAGTGCCAGTGGTGGTAGCATTTCCCATTTTGCCTGCCTCAGCAACGGCCTCCCCACTCCTTTGGGAGTTTCCGAAGTACTTGGATGGGGGTAGAAAGTCCGAGACTCTCCACACATCGATCCGGCCGCCCTCAACTCCTCCTGAGAGAACCAAACACTGCACCTTGCAGCCTCTCCAACCCGAAACTTCTCAGCAGTGCGTATAGATATGCAGTTGAGGTAGCTGATATCAGTTCAGAAAAAAAGGAGATTCAACACATCACCAAGTCAACGTGAAGGCAGACCCGCAGTGACAACTAGGTCGGAGCCGCAAAACAAAACGCCTGGCCTCCAATCTTCTGCATCACGC
>NW_013572406.1:3842-5268 GCF_000499745.2 Eimeria mitis
TCGTATAGATATGCAGTTGAGGTAGCTGATATCAGTTCAGAAAAAAAGGAGATTCAACACATCACCAAGCCAACGTGAAGTCAGACCCGCAGTGACAACTAGGTCGGAGCCGCAAAACAAAACGCCTGGCCTCCAATCTTCTGCATCACGCTCTGGGAAGCCAAGAGCTGCGCTCTGTCTGTTCAATCGGAGGCCGTCGTCAGCTTCTCCATATGCACGAGGTAGCCGCGCAGCCCCGAGCAGCTCTCCCCCTCCCTCCGCCTTCCACAGACACAGGCCCAGCCACCTGCTGGTTTGGCCACCACAGCAAGCAGCGCTGTCTGCAGCTGTTCGGCCGCCACAACAAGAGCTGCAGCTGTTCCTGCAGCCGTCGCTGCAGCAGGAGCATGCATGAGCAGCGGGGGGCTCCGGGACGCTCAGGACTGCAACAGAAGTAATGCAACACGCAAATGCGATGCAATAAACGAGACGACCGCGCCGTTCAAAGCTCATGAAAGACAAATGATAAAGGTGATGAACTCCATACTGCTGATTGTGGCTGCAAGCCGTGCGGTGGTGTCGATGGCGAAGGCAATCGCAGCTCCAACGATCGGATGCCTCAGAACAGAAATCCGGGGAGCATGTGCCGCTGCTGCGCATTGCTGCAGCAACTGAGTCCCTCGCTGCTGCCTCTGGAGAGCTGGAGACTTTCGCTTGGGGGAATCTGCCTGTATTTGCTGCTGTTGCACTCGCTGTTGCGCGGATCGACCCAGCAGGGCTGGCAGCAAGCCCAAACACTTCCCGTCCTGAGAGGCTGCAGGGGTAGACAGCCGTTCTACCAGCACCCAGCTCCCAACAGCGTGGGCCAAAACGCCTAAAATGCAACAAAGCACACTCTTCAAGCCACTGCAGAGGTGCTCTCTAATCAGTGAGAGAACCACGAGAGCATTTGTCTGCTATCGAGACTGCAGACTGAAAGGCAAGGGCCTCTTTCCTTTCTCGGTAGCAGCCAGAAATGCCGCTTTAGTTTTGTGGGTAACGATAGGGTGTACAGTGAAGCCATGGAGGTGCATGCCGAGTGGTCCCCTACCCTTCAAAGGCCTCCACAGGCAGCTGCTGCGGCAACTGGCCACTGCAGTGCCAATGACATGACGGGCTGCAGCGCCTTCTGCTATAAGTGCCCAATGGCTGGTTGCTTCCTGCGGCCGCTGCGAGACAGACAGCTGCTGCCCAGTATGTATACTGGCCTCAAGCTGGATGGAGGTCCCCACAACACCCGGAAATACCTTCACGTTTGGCACGTGAGACGCTTCTCTGGAACCTTCCTCTCCAGTGCCAGACTGTTTGCTTTGCGACTGAACAACACTTGCGTTGCCTGTGTCAACGACAACTGTAGCCGAGTCAGCTTCGCACCCATCCGCCGAGAGCGGAGCAGCCGGGACTGCCA
>NW_013572407.1:0-243 GCF_000499745.2 Eimeria mitis
TATATATATATATATATATATATATATATATATATATATATATATATATATATTATATATATATATATATCTAAGTGATTCAAAGCTTGTATTAGTTGCCACTAAAAAAAAAAAAGTTAAATTATAAAAATATATTGTATTTAAATAAAATAAATATATATATTCAATTTATTTTGAAATATAAACCCCAGCTCAGCTCCCTCGCATGCATAAAAAAAAAAAAAAAAAAAAAAAAAAAAAAAA
>NW_013572407.1:2335-2709 GCF_000499745.2 Eimeria mitis
TTCTCCATTTAAAGAGAGAAGAGAAAGAAATGAATCAATAAGCGAAATAGAGTTGTTTTATTTATCTACAGGAGAGACAGAAGAGGATTTATATACGGGTTGTTTTGTCTCTTCTCTTGTTTTGCATGCATCACAATCTCGGGTGTATGCGCAGCTACAAACAACAAAAATTAAAACTATTTTCGCCGATTTCAGAGAAATCAGAGCTCTCTTTGCTTTAAAACATAAAACTACTAACCCAGCAGAGGAAGATCTATCTCTCCTTACAGGTATTGTATTTATATTTATATTTATATAAATATAAATATATATATATATATATATATATATATGTATGTATGTATGTATATTTATATTTGTATTTATTTTTATAT
>NW_013572407.1:2809-5267 GCF_000499745.2 Eimeria mitis
AGTATTTTGTAGAACGAGTGTTTTACAAAGCTGCGAAACGCATGCAGCCCCAAGCATCGGCATTCTTTCTTTTATGTGTGAAACATTATAATATAAATTATAATCAATACGAAACAAACGATATATACATTCGTGGCCTCTTGCTGCTGATACTGCTCCTTCTGCTGCTGCTGCTGCTGCTGCTGTTGCTGCTTCTGCTGCTCCTGCTGCTGCTGGTTCTGCTGCTCCTTCTGCTGCTGCTGCTGCTGCTGGTACTGCTGCTGCTGGTTCTCCTGCTGCTGCTGCTGCTGGTTCTGCTGGTCCTTCTGCTGCTGCTGCTGCTGGTTCTTCTTCTTCTTCTGCTGCTGCTGCTGCTGCTGCTGTGTCTGAAGTCTCTGCTCTGACAGCAGCGATGAATTTTGCTGCTGCTGCTGCTGCTGCTGCTGCTGCTACAGGATCAGCAGCAAGAGCAGCAGCATCAGCAGCAAAAAACTCCAGCATTCTCTTCTCTTGTTCAATAGAATGATTTATATCATTCTCTTCTGACCCTAAACCCTCACCAGGGGGCCCCCCGGGGGCCCCTGTACCCTCACCAGACCCTAAACTAGAACAAGTAGCAACACACTTTACACCACCAACCCCACCATCTAAACCCTCACCCTTGACTGCAGGATCAGCTCCTACTGAGTCAGGGGCCCCCTGAGGGGCCCCCTGGGGGCCCCCCTCAGACCCTTGGGGGGCCCCCTCAGACCCCTGGGGGGCCCCCTCAGACCCATGGAGGGCCCCCTGGGGGGCCCCCTCAGACCCCTGGGGGGCCCCTTGGGGGGCCCCCTGAGAGCGCTGGGGGGGCTTTGCAGACTCAGGGGGCCCCTCGGGGGCCCCCTGAGACAGCTGAAGGTTTTGGTGAGTCATTTTGTTTGTTACGAATGTTTGTGGGGGGTAGAGCGGCGCATCGGTTGTTTTTTTTTTTTATGTTGGTGGGAGCTGAAGAAAAAGAAAGAAATGCAGAATACAGCGGAGAATTTATATTNTTTTTTTTTTTATGTTGGTGGGAGCTGAAGAAAAAGAAAGAAATGCAGAATACAGCGGAGAATTTATATTTCTTTTGTGGGTTGAGGTGTACGTACACCTCAAGTTGAACGCGGTGTATGTACACCCCAAACTCCTTTGAAATGCCAGTGCTAGTATAGAAGAAGAAACGAAGGAAAGGAGGGGTAAATGCAGCTCGGCGGGACAGAGGAGATGCACCTGAGTTTAAAAGAACAAATAAATAAAATATAAATAAATATAAATCAAAAAAACACAAAAAATAATGAAGAAACCAAAGAAACACCGACGATCGGTTCAGGGGGCTGCGCTCGGGTTTCCCGCATGCAAGTGCATGCGATCCGCGGTTTTGGGGCTTTTTTATTGAATTATTTTTAATATATTTTAATAAAAAATTGTAAAAATCCAAAAAAAACGAAAAAAATGCTCGAAATAAAGCCGCTATTCACCTTTTTCTAGTTGTGGTGTTCAGGTGTATAGGCAGCTCGGTTTGTTGTTTTGTGCGGCATCAGCTAGCGGTTACACTCCGAATATTTTATTTATATTTTTTCATTTCTTTTTATTTTTATTTTATTTTTCAAAAAGAAAAAGAGGGTTTATGTACACCCAGATTCTCCTGCTCACCGTCTGTACACCTCGCTCTAGACATGAATCTAGGGTTTAGGGTTTAGGGTTTAGGGTTTAGGGTTTAGGGTTTCTGCATATGTTGCAATCCTTGACGAATTTTATCCTCGTTCGTTGACAGCACGATGATGCTTCTGGGTGAGATATTTAAGGGTTTAGGGTTTACTGTTTTTTCTATTATATATTATATATTATAAATTAGGGTTTAGGGTTTAGGGTTACTTAGATATAGAGATAAACCCTAAACCCTAAACCCTAAGGTTCTCTGCATGGTAGCTGAGTGTTGTAGATTATTTAACGCGTTGTTCAAGGCCTAGGGTTTAGGGTTTAGGGTTTGGGGTCTACGGCTTAGGGTTTAGGGTTTGTATATTTTTGTAGGTATTTTGCTTGTTGGTGCCCTTTGGGGTGTCACTACACCTCTGCTGCGGCTCGAGAGTAAAGAGGAGGAGAAGCAGCAGCAGCAGCAGCAACAGCAGCAGCAGCAGCAGCAGCAGCAAAAAACAAACACGAGGATGCCGTTGCTGCTGCAGTTGTTTCTACGCTGGCGGGTGGGCTCCAAACCCTAAACCCTAAACCCTAAACCCTAGACCCTAAACCCTTATGAATCGAGTTCGTACTGTATGGATTCTGTCGCGGTGTCATCCTCAAGGTCAAGCTAAAATCTAGGGTTTAGGGTTTAGGGTTTAGGGTTTAGGGTTTTTTGTTTTTTCAGTTTGTGGTTTTGTATCTCCTCAATCAACTCGGCTCGATCGTCTTCTATAACCTCCTAGGCAGCTACGGTGAGGCGCTAGCTAGCTAGCTAGCTAGC
>NW_013572408.1:5020-5183 GCF_000499745.2 Eimeria mitis
GCTGCTGCTGCTGCTGCTGCTGTGGCTGCTGCTGCTGCTGCAGGAATTGCTGCAGCAACTGCTCCTGCTGCTGCTGCTGCTATCAAAAGCAAATGCTGCTGCTGCTGCAGCAACACACGTGCCTAGGGGGGGTTACCCTGACGTAGGCCGCCTGAACCCAAGC
>NW_013572408.1:5322-5534 GCF_000499745.2 Eimeria mitis
AAAAAAAAAAAAAAAAAAAAAAAAAAAAACACAGAAAGAGAGAGAGAAAGAGAAAGAGAAATAAATAAAAAATAAAAAGAAAAAGAAAAAAAGATAAATGCTTCTCTACATGCATGCACAGACTCATCTCTGTAGATAGTATATGTTGAGCTCCTTTCTGCTGCCCCCGCAGCCAAACCTCTATTTTTTTATTTTTATTTTTTTTTTTTTTT
>NW_013572409.1:874-1038 GCF_000499745.2 Eimeria mitis
TATTTATATTGTCTCCTTTTTCTGTCTGTCTCCTTTTTTATTTTTATATTATTTATAGAGTAGCAGGCAAAGGAGAAGAAGTAAAGACAAGACCATTTCTGTCTCTGTCTCTTTCTCTCTCTATTTATTTATTTATTATATATATATATATATATATATATATA
>NW_013572409.1:1198-1527 GCF_000499745.2 Eimeria mitis
CGTCTCTGTCTCTGTCTCTTTCTCTCTCTATTTATTTGTTTATTATATATATATATACATATCTCCCCGTTCCTTATTGTTTTCTTTTTATTTATATTTTATTTGTATTTTATTTATTTTATTTTATGTATAGAGTAGCAGGCAAAGGAGAAGAAGTAAAGACAAGGCCATTTCTGTCTCTGTCTCTTTCTCTCTGTGTTTTATTTATTATATATATATATATATATATATCTCCTCCTTCTCTCTGTCTCCTTTTTATTTATATTTTATTTATTTTATTTATTTTATGTATAGAGTAGCAGGCAAAGGAGAAGAAGTAAAGACAAGGC
>NW_013572409.1:1627-3167 GCF_000499745.2 Eimeria mitis
TTCTCTCTCTATTTATTTATTTATTATATATATATATATATATATATATATATCTCCCCGTTCCTTATTGTTTTCTTTTTATTTATATTTTATTTGTATTTTATTCATTTTATTTTATGTATAGAGTAGCAGGCAAAGGAGAAGAAGTAAAGACAAGGCCATTTCTGTCTCTGTCTCTTTCTCTCTCTATTTATTTATTATATATATATATACATATATATATCTCTTCTTTATTGTTTTCTTTTTATTTATATTTTATTTATTTTATTTTATGTATAGAGTAGCAGGCAAAGGAGAAGAAGTAAAGACAAGGCCATTTCTGTCTCTGTCTCTTTCTCTCTGTTTTATTTATTATATATATATATATCCCCATTTTTTATTGTTTTCTTTTTATTTATATTTTATTTATATTTTATTTATTTTATTTTATGTATAGAGTAGCAGGCAAAGGAGAAGAAGTAAAGACAAGGCCCTTTAATCTAATAACGGGGAGACAGTGGAGAGGAGCAGCCTTTGGGGGGTGGAGACCCAGAACTGATGCTAGTACACTTGTGCGTCTCCATACAACAAAACAAATCAAGTATGTTTATATATAAATAAATAAATATTTATTTATTTATATTTATGTTTATATAAATATGTATTTATGTATTTGTGTATCTGTGTGTTTTTTTATATTTAGATAGATGTATGTAAAGATATATTATTTGTTAGTATACTGATGCTAGTACACTTGTGCGTCTCCATACAACAAAACAAATCAAGTATGTTTATTTATTTATTTATTTATTTATATTTGTGTTTATATAAATATATATGTATGTATGTGTGTATGTATATGTGTGTGTTTTTTTATATTTAGATAGATGTATATATCGATATATTATTTGTTAGTATACTGATGCTAGTACACTTGTGCGTCTCCATACAACAAAACAAATCAAGTATGTTTATAAATAAATAAATATATATATATATATATATATTATATTTGTATTTATTTATTTATTTATTTATATATGTGTGTATATGTGTGTTTTTTTATATTTAGATAGATGTATGTAAAGATATATTATTTGTATATTAAACTGATGCTAGTACACTCGTGCGTCTCCATACAACAAAACAAATCAAGTATGTTTATTTATTTATTTATTTATTTGTTTATTTGTTTATTTATTTATTTATTTATATGTGTGTTTTTTTATATTTAGATAGATGTATATATCGATATATTATTTTTTAGTATACTGATGCTAGTACACTCGTGCGTCTCCATACAACAAAACAAATCAAGTATGTTTATATATAAATAAATAAATAAATAAATATATATTTATGTTTATGTTTATATAAATATGTATTTATGTATTTGTGTATCTGTGTGTTTTTATATTTAGATAGATGTATATATCGATATATTATTTGTATAGTTTCTCAGTACACTCGTGCGTCTCCATATAACAAAACAAATCAAGCATATTTACATATAAATAAATATATATATACATATATATATATATATATATATATATATATA
>NW_013572409.1:3409-5174 GCF_000499745.2 Eimeria mitis
TATAATATTATATTATATAATATTATATTATATTATAGTATTATATTATAATATTATAATATCATACTATCAGCTATCTCCTGGGGTATCTCCTCTTCTGTCTCTCTTTCTGTCTCCTTTTCTGTCTCTTCTTCTGTTTCTTCTTCTGTCTCTTCTTCTCTCTCTTTATCTGTCTCCTTTTCTGTCTCTTTATCTGTCTCTTCTTCTGTCTCTTCTTCTGTCTCCTTTTGTGTCTCCTTTTCTGTCTCCTCTTTTCTGTCTCCTTTATCCCCTGGGTGTTTTTCTGTTGCGCCTTTAGGTTTTGTTATTCTATCTCCTGCAGCTGTCTCCTTCTGCCTCCTTCTGTCTCCTTCTGTCTCCTTCTGTCTCCTTTTGTCTTTCTCTTCTTCCTCTCTTCTTTCTCTTTTTTGTTTCTCTTCTGTCTCCTCCTTTCTCTACTTTTGTCTCCTTCTGTCTCCTTCTGTCTCTCTCTTTCTGCTTTCTTTTTTCTCTATCATCTCTCTTTCTCTCTTCTGTCTCTTTCTGTCTTTCTTCTGTCTCTTTCTGTCTCCGTTTCTTTTTTGTTTGTTTCTGCTGTCTCTCTTTTATCTACTTCTGCTGTCTCTCTTCGTTTTGTTTTTTCTTTTTTATTTTATTTATTTTATTTATTTCTGTTTTCTTATTTTGTTGATTTGCCTCTCTTCTGTCTGCTGCAGCTGTCTCTCTTTTGTTTGTTTCTTCTTTTCTTTTGTCTCTTCTTTTTCTGTCTCCTTTTTTTCTTTTTTTTTCTCTCTCTCTCTTTCTTTTGTCTCCCTTTTGCTTGTTTCTTTTTTCCTTTTGTCTCTTCTTTTTCTGTCTCTTTTTTGTTTCTTTTTTTTTCTCTTTCTCCTGCCTCTCTTATTTTGTTTCTTTTCTTTTGTCTCTTCTCTTTCTGTCTCTTTTTCCTTTTTTTTTTTCTCTTTCTCTCTTTCTCGTGTCTCTCTTTTGTTTGTTTCTCTGTCTCCTCTGTCTCTTCTCCTTCTGTCTCTCTTTTTGTTTGTTTTTTATTTTCTTGTGTCTCTTCTTTTGTCTCTTTTTTGTTTCTTCTATTTCTTTGTTGGTTGCTCCAGCTGTCTCTCTTCTGTCTCTCTCTGTCTCTTTCTGTCTCTCTCTCTGTCTCTTTCACTGTCTCTCTCTGTCTCTGTCTCTGTCTCTCTTTGTCTCTCTCTCTGTCTCTTTATCCCTTTCTCTCTGTCTCTGTCTCCCTCTCTGTCTCTGTCTCTATCTCCCTGTCTCTCTCTGTCTCTCTCTGTCTCTATATATATATCTCTTTGCCTCTCTCTCTACCTCTCTCTCTGTCTCTCTATATCTCTGTCTCTCTATCTCTCTCTCTGTCTCTCTATCTCTCTCTCTATCTCTATCTCTCTCTCTCTCTGTCTCTCTCTATCTCTCATTGCTATTTACTTATCTGTCTCCCCTCAAAAGTTTTTTTTTTATTTCTACTCTCTGCATGCATCTAAAAAAAAAAAAAAATATTTTTTTTATTTTCTTTTTATATATTATTTTTTATTTTTATAAACAACAACAGCAACAACACCAACACTAATAAACAATAAATAATAAATAATAAATAATAAATAATAAATAATAAATAAATAAATAAAAAAGAAGAAGAAAGTTTTGCTGCAGCACAGCAGCAATCAAAGAAAAACAAAAGAGGAGACACCCGCACCCAGCTGTCTCCTCTCCTCCTCTTCTGTTCTTATACACACTGCTATATATATATATATATATATATATATATATA
>NW_013572410.1:0-344 GCF_000499745.2 Eimeria mitis
ACGATCCGTAGCCAGAGGAATGTTGCACGATCGCTCCACCAGTGCATGCGCTGCAGCAGCAACAGCAGCAGCAGCAGCAGCAGCAGAAAAAGCAGCATATATACCAGAAACAGCAGAAACAGCAACAGCAGCAACAACAACAGCAAACGGAGCAGCAGCAACAGCAGCAGCAGCAGCAAACACAGAACCAACAGCAGCAGCAACAGCAGCAACAGCAGCAACAGCAGCAGCAACAGCAGCAGCAACAGCAGCAGCAGTGATGAGCTGAACAGGTGACCCCTTTCAGGCAGCTACGACGACACTGACATGCAGATTGAGTGTACCTAACAAAAAAAAAAAAAAAA
>NW_013572410.1:444-1395 GCF_000499745.2 Eimeria mitis
ACTGCAACATCTGTTTGTATTAACATAAATTTATCTATAAACACGAAATATAAAATAAAAAAAAATATTTTTTTTGCTGTTTCTTACTTCTGAGTTTGTTAACAAATGCTGCACTCCTCAGCGCGTTGTTCAGCTCCGCTGCGTTGAGAGCCTCCAGGCTGGTGGTGGTTGCCTCTGGGTCCGGGACCCAACCATAGATGATCTGAGACTTGGATACGGGGGGAGCAGCGAACTGGGGTGTTATGTGTTCAAATGCTGCTGCAACTCCTGCTGCTCCGGTTACTACACGTTCCTGCTGCAGTA
The DNA here is from genome assembly GCF_000499745.2 of Eimeria mitis. Classification (NCBI taxonomy): domain Eukaryota; phylum Apicomplexa; class Conoidasida; order Eucoccidiorida; family Eimeriidae; genus Eimeria; species Eimeria mitis. The sequence continues at coordinate 748 of NW_013572410.1, forward strand.
TAGGGACCTCGCCGCTGCGGATATCTGCTGAGTGGGTTATAGAGAAACCTCCATATGAACCTGATGCACCTGGGAAACTCATAGAAGCTCCCATAGAAGGGCTAAATACAGCAGCTGATGGCTGTGTTTGACGGCTAACCTGAATATGCAAAGAACTACCAGAGGGGAGACTGAAGCTTTGGACTGTATCTCCAGCCTGTACTCCTCGAAAAAGTGTTTCGGAGGCGCACAGAAAGGCACCCGCCAAGAAGCGGGTGAAAACCCCCATTTTCACGAGACGATGAAGACCGAAACGAGAAAAAACGGAAGCCTCATGAATTCAAGAGAAACCTCGTGTTTCGGGGCCCCTGGTGCGACGATGCGAAACTATAAAGAACAAAAGGTGTAAATTCCGAGTTTTCTGAAGCAAATGACCACAAATAGTCCTCAGATCAACGGAAAATACTACGAAACTGAATGCAGAAAGCTGAACGAAACCGAAGTCCGGTGTATGTACAGCCGAAGACGCGCGTGCAGCGGCGCGGTAAAGCATGAGACAAAAGATGCGTATAAAGGGGCTCCGATAGAGTATAGAGCATACGAATTAAAGTGTATTTCTTTGAAAAGAAGTTAAAATACAACTTTTTGTGGTTTTGAATCCGCGATTAG
>NW_013572410.1:1495-1886 GCF_000499745.2 Eimeria mitis
GGAAGCATGAGACAAAAGATGCGTATAAAGGGGCTCCGATAGAGTATAGAGCAAACGAATTAAAGTGTATTTCTTTGAAAAGAAGTTAAAATACAACTTTTTGTGGTTTTGAATCCGCGATTAGATACGTTTTATGCGGCTGCAGTGTGCTGACGACAAGGCCTGCTGTGCTGTGCTGTGCTGTGTTTTGGGTGAGTGAGTGGCGGTGGCGGCGGCGGATGATGGAAGTTGAATATTTCTGTAACTCTATAGAAGCCGCTTTCTTTGATCCTTCTGAAAACCCTATGCAGCTCCTTAGTCAATAACAGACAAAAGTAAACAAAAAAAAACACACAATTCATATTTCATACATAAAGTAATAAACATTTCCATCGCCGCTCGCTGGTGCGGC
>NW_013572410.1:1986-2630 GCF_000499745.2 Eimeria mitis
GGTTGCTGCAGGGTGCTGACGACAAGGCCTGCTGTGCTGTGCTGTGTTTCGGGTGAGTGAGTGGCGGTGGCGGCGGCGGAGGATGGAAGTTGAATATTTCTGTAACTCTATAGACGCCGCTTTCTTTGATCCTTCTGAAAACCCTCTGCAGCTCCTTAGTCAATAACAGACAAAAGTAAACAAAAAAAACACACAATTCATATTTCATACATAAAGTAATAAACATTTCCATCGCCGCTCGCTGGTGCGGCCGGCGCGAGAGGGCTTGGCGGTGGTGGCTGGTTTCGTTCAGCTTTCCTCCGGTCAGCCACATATACTTTTGGGGTTTCCCCTCTTCTTTTTGCTCAAATTAAACTTTTAAAGCTCTTCTATTTCAGTGAATCTCAAAATAAAACTTTAAAATACACAAAAAGAAGTACAAAATTCACGTTTTCATCATACACCATACACAACGGCCACACCGGCAAGCGGCCCATAGTGGGCTCTGGTGTCTTCGGAGTTTTCTTAGCTCTTTCATCGTTAAATTACTTCTATTTATCCCAATCTATAATTAGTTTTAATCTCTTTATTTCGATGTTTTTGTTTCTTTTGTTCTATTCACTTACAAACACATGCAAACCGCAGCTGCACCAGCGCTGCTGCCC
>NW_013572410.1:2730-3907 GCF_000499745.2 Eimeria mitis
ATTTCATCGTTAAATTACTTCTATTTATCCCAATCTATAATTAGTTTTAATCTCTTTATTTCGTTGTTTTTGTTTCTTTTGTTCTATTCACTTACAAACACATGCAAACCGCAGCTGCACCAGCGCTGCTGCCCCCTCCACCACCACTGGTCCGGTAGCAGCACCGACACCTAAGTGGTCCTGTCTAAATTTATTTTTGATTAAATTCATAATTTTATTGTTTTATTTAAATTTATAATGATTATTCTTTTGAAATTAACTCATCATTACTCCTATTTCTAGTTGCTTGCATCTGTGCTGCAAGCTGCTATCTAACGAAACGCCCAGCGGTTACCTCCGCCTCACTTTGTTGGGTCTGCGGGTTGCAGCCCCCCGCAGCAACCGAAAGAACCTAAATACAAAATGTTTATATTCACATCGCTGCTGCTGCTGCTGCTGCTGTTGCTGCTGCGGCTGCTGCTGCTGTTGTTGTTGTTGGCGCTACCGCTTTCATCTTTCCTGCTGCTGCTGGTGCCGCTTCCGCCGTTGCTCCTGATGCTGTTGTTGTTGCTGCTGCTGCTGGATTTGCTGCTGCTGCTGCTGTGGTAGTTTAGTCTGCAGCACATCGGTACCCTCTACCCTGTTGATGTACAGACAGCCCAGCGTGCATCTCATTCTCTATATCTTTTGTTATATGGTAAGTATACAGCAGCAAGCAACATGCTGCAGATACTCACTGAATACAGGGCTCATAGAACTGGTTTGTTGCTTTGGGAGGGGTCTAGGGTTTAGGGTTTAGGGTTTGAACCCAGTAGTATCGTGTATACACAGTTGCTGCATATTACGGGAGAATGTTTAGTTTATATATATTTTTTTTTTATGAGCAAAGTGTTTGGTTCTAAGGCATTTGGTTGTGTGTAATTTGTATCTTTATATCTAGCAATTAAAAAAACCAACGGCAAAAACAAATAAAATAAAAAGAAGAAAGAGAAACTGTATTCATACAGATAGGATTAAATGGAGTGTATCTCCACCAGCATCCATCACCCAGAAAAAGAAAAAAAAAATAAATATTGAAAATGCTTTTTATAGAGAAAAAAAGAAGAGTTTCGGTTTTCTTAAAACTCTTGCGGCTGTACATACACCCTAAACTCTTCATTTTAATATATTTCTGTATATCTTTGTTTGGGGATTAGCG
>NW_013572410.1:4209-4421 GCF_000499745.2 Eimeria mitis
CTTTTTATGTTTAAAATAGAAGAAAATAAGAAAGATATTCAACAACGCCAGCGGCTGGTTGACACCCCTCACCGGCAACCATACAGAAACCACCGGCGTCTCAGCCTCGTTCTTCGCTTATTTTGCTCTTCATTTCAGTGATATAAATAAAAATAAATTAAAAAATAATAAATTAACATTTTATTTATCCATTTCAAGAAAAGTAAGTGGCG
>NW_013572410.1:4523-4811 GCF_000499745.2 Eimeria mitis
TTTTTCTTGTATTATTTTCTATTTTTAATGTTTTAAAACAAAAAAAATTAATTTTTTTCGGAGTTTCTTCTTTTTCATTTCAGCTGATTTCAGTAGCTGCGAGCGACGGACGGGCGTAAGGCATTGCTAGCTAGGTGTTGTATGTTATATTAATTCTTTTTATTTTACGATAAAAATATTTATTTTAATATTTTCTTTTATATTTCTTTTTATTTTTTTCTTTTTCAGTGAGTTCAACCTACGAAACTCGCCTCTTTATAAACGGAGAATTCCGCGAAGCCACCGGCA
>NW_013572411.1:0-358 GCF_000499745.2 Eimeria mitis
ACCCTAAACCCTAAACCCTAAACCCTAAACCCTAAACCCTAAACCCTAAACCCTAAACCCTGGACTCTAACCCTTCACCCTAAACCCTAGAACCTAAAGCCTAAACCCTAAACCCTAAACCCTTCATACTAAACCATACACCCTAACCACTAAACTGTAATGAAAACCCTCGATCTGAGCCCGCGGCGGCGGTGAGCTGCAACATATTAAAACCCCCAAAATAAAAATTTATAAAAAGCAGCAGATGGCGATAAGATATGAGCAGCAACAGAGGCTGCTGCAGCTAGCGCTGCGTACGCAGACACACCAAAACCCTCGGCTGCATGCGTCAGCATCAGCCCCGTGTATCTTTTCTCAA
>NW_013572411.1:576-2586 GCF_000499745.2 Eimeria mitis
CTCTTTCTCTGCCCTGCCCTGGGTGTTCACAGCTCTGCATACACCGCAGCCGTCGAGAGTACTTTCCTGCAGGCGAGCGACCCTGGAGAGTAGCGGGCCGGGGGCGCCACTGCATTACAAATAAATACCGCATAGGGGGGAATCGAACCCGCGTCATTTTTTTTTTTTCTGGGTATATACTCGCAAGCACCACTGCACGAGCATGCCTGCGGCTGGTGAGCTCCGTATGAACTCTCTGCCGGGGGATATCTCCCTGGGGCCGTGGTAGCTGCACTCGATAGACCCCATCCGATAGTGTTTACTTTTATAAAACTGTGGAGCGTTAAGATATTTTTAGTGTACACCTGCGCCACTCCTTCTGCTGCAACTCAACTCGAGCTGAGGATGAGCTCGGTGCCCGTGCTGCTGAGTTTGCCTTGAGATTCTCTTCTATGCTGGAGTGCTTACCTCCTCGCTCGTTGCTGAGGCTAGCGAGAAGTGCAGCCCCCCGCCAGTATCTCAGCTCTAACTAAAGTAAAACTCATTTGAAAGGAAAGGGGAACCATCGCCGGCAAGCATCGGAGCCGTCGGGGGGTGTACTAGCGAGGAGGTTGGTGGTCCCCTCGGTATACATGACTGTGAAGCTGTGGGGGCGGGCTGGCAAAGCCACTCAACAGCTCTTTCGTTATTCCACTCCTAAAAGATTCTCTGTAAGAGGGTCAAGGATTGATGGCTAGTTTAGAGGTGATGCGCCTGACGTATAGAAACTCTCGGCGCTCTGCTACTCCGCCGCAGCCCTTGAGATGTTGTGACCAGCAGGTGATTATTTTTCCTTTTCTCCCGCCGTCATCTTGTTGATAGTGTATTGCCCCAGTTGCGGTGTTACGTACATCGGCCGTTATAAAAAAGGGGCTGCCGCAGCCAGGGACTGCACAAACTAGAAACGCTCTCCGGTGTCTGATGAATCTTTTGGCGGCGACGCGTTTCTTCTCTCTCCCAATAAGTAACTTTGCTTGAAGGCCTGCATGCAGTACGAGCAGGGATGTAGTCGCATGCGAGACCAACAAACTTGTGAATGCATGCACAAGCGTACACAGGTCATGCTGGCGTCCGAGTCCCCTCCGGGTGCATGCATTTCTCCGTCGTTTCCTGCAGCAAAGCTGCTCTGCGTTGGAGTTTCTTATCTTCTGTTTCTTTTTGGCGCCGCGTTCACTCTTTAGTTTAGAAGAAAGGAGTGACGCTGGGGACGTTGATAGACGCACTGTCTCGTCGACCCCCGACATGCTGCATGCATGCCGCATGCATAAGATTGTCTCGCGGTGGAATGATCTGAGTTGAATGTTTAATATATTGGAGTTATACTTCATTTCTTGATTCAGCTGCCGTTTTCTGCGCGTACCCTTGCGGGTTGCTTTCTCCTCTCTCTGCCGCCCGCGGAGTGTATGCGCAGACACTGCGCCAGGGGAGGTACTGATAGGTTGCATCCGCTCGCCGTAGCTTCAGAAAAAAAAACAACTGTGCAGCCCCCATCACGTAGAGTACTGGTAACAAGTGCTGAGCACTAGTGCGTGCATGCATATGCATAGAGTTGAGCCGAGCTAGTTCTGTAGCCACCGGCAGCATGAATCTCCTTTTAATAAAAAGATGTCAACAGCAACAGTAACTGTTTGCGTGTATTTCTCAAGACAAAGGTACAGGCAAAAAAAACCAAAGACCTCATCGGCTGCCCCTTCATCGAGCCCTGGCTGTAATATCTAAGTAGTAACAGCAGCACAGACATTCTCCTTGAATTGTTTTTTTTTGTAGAAGTGCGCTGCACGCTGTTCCTTCATTTCTCTCACCGCGAGGAGTTTGCTGCCAGCTGGCTGCTGAGGAATGCTGCTGCTCAGTCTGCACTGTGTAAGCGGAGAAAGTGGTAGAGTGTTTGATGGGGTTTTACAAAATATAAAAACATACACAAAATATATATATATATATTATATATATATATATATATATATATATATATATATATATATATATATATATATA
>NW_013572411.1:2614-3545 GCF_000499745.2 Eimeria mitis
ACCATAAAAACATCTTTCTTGTTTTCTATTTTATTACTAACACCGCCACTTGTGGGGTCGTCGCCCGCGCCGTCCCCGATGAATGCAGCGGTTCTATCAGCTGCAGTGAGAGGCCTTGTTTTTCTTTGTAAAGAATTTCGCGCTGCAGCAGCACAGAAGTGTTTAGTATGAGGGTTTATACGTCAGCAGCAGACTGTCTCCTCTGCACCCCACACCCAGCCAGGCCACAGCAACCCCAGAGACTGAGCAGGGGTAGAGGGGGAGACGCAGCAGCAGCTGCTACGGTGCCAGCTAGAACTCGTGCTGCTGTGCTGTGCCCCGCATGCAAGCGCAGCGCAGCCCCACTCGCTGCATGCAACCTGCATGCAGCGAGAGTATAGAGAGCTGCTGCATGCGTAGCTCCTCGTGGCTAGGCTGCATGCGCTCAAGGCCGTTGCTAGTATATAACAACCAGCAGCAGCAGCAGCAGCAGCAGCAGCAGCACATACATACAACAAACAGCAGCAGCAACAGCAGCACACAGCAGCCGATGCAAGCAGCAGCAGCAGAAGCAGCAGCAACACATGCAGGTAACAGCAGCACCAACAACAGGATATAAAACTAACAGCAACAACAGTCGCAGTGCACATACAAAAAAAAAAAACAGCAGCAGCAATATCTAACATCCAGCAGCAGCAGCAGCAGCAGCAGCAGCAGCAATGGCAGCAGCAGGAACTAGAACGCCCCCATTCAACTAATGTATAAATAACCATCAGCAACAAACAAATACAAAAAAAAATAATTATAAAAAACAATTTGCTGCTGCAGCTTAGTGTTGTTGCTGCTGCTGCTGCAGCAATATGGGGTTACAGGCGGAGTAGCAGCAGCAGCAGGAGTTACCACAGCGGGAGCAGCAGCAACAGCATTCTGTCCCGTCTATTCCTGGACCCTT
>NW_013572411.1:3645-3822 GCF_000499745.2 Eimeria mitis
GCAGCAACAAACAAATACAAAAAAAAATAATTAAAAAAAACAATTTGCTGCTGCAGCTTAGTGTTGTTGCTGCTGCTGCTGCAGCAATATGGGGTTACAGGCGGAGTAGCAGCAGCAGGAGTTACCACAGCGGGAGCAGCAGCAACAGCATTCTGTCCCGTCTATTCCTGGACCCTT
>NW_013572411.1:3922-4519 GCF_000499745.2 Eimeria mitis
TGCGGCTGCAGCTGGTGCATGCTGCTGGTCTGCTGCTGCTGCTGCTGCCGCTGCTGCTGCTGCTGCTGCTGCTGCTGCTGCTGCTGCTGCAAGGGTTTGTTCGTGTTGTTCCTAGAGGAGACAGGAGACAGCGGGGCTGCTCAATACGCGAGATGCATGCAACCACTCCTTGATGCTTTGTTGTTGCAGTAACAGCCCCGCAGCAGCAGCAGCAGCAGCACAGGAACGGCCCCCAACTCAAACCCATCGTTACCCTGGGCCCCCAGGCGCTGCCAACTCCACAGCAGCAGCAGCAGCAGCAGCAGCAGCAGCAGCAACAGCAGCAGCAGCAGCAGGAGCAACAAGGACAAGAACAATAGCAGCAGCAAACACTCTCCCACTGCAGCACACAGGTACACACAGTGCAGCAGAACGCAGCAGCAGCAGGTTGCTGCTGTTGGTGCTGCCTCCTTGTTTTAAGCTCGCCTGCTGCAGCAGCAGGAGGACGATCCCGCACTCCTTGCTGCTGCTGCTGCTGCTGCTGCTGTTGCTGCTGCAGCTGCTGCAGCAATGTCTCTCCCACCGTGGCGCTCAAACGCCTCAGGGCCATCTCACCCC
>NW_013572411.1:4619-4808 GCF_000499745.2 Eimeria mitis
GTCCCGCACTCCTTGCTGCTGCTGCTGCTGCTGCTGCTGCTGCAGCTGCTGCAGCAATGTCTCTCCCACCGTGGCGCTCAAACGCCTCAGGGCCATCTCACCCCAGGTAACTTCTCCCTGCAGCAGCAAGACTGGCGCAGCTGGCAGGGCAGCAGCCCATCGATAGCTTCAGCCCCATGGCACCAGCAG
>NW_013572411.1:4908-5589 GCF_000499745.2 Eimeria mitis
TTGCTGCTGCTGCTGCTGCTGCTGCTGCTGAGCTGTGCTGCTGCTGTTGCTGCTGCTGCTGCTGCTGCTGATTGCTGCTGCTGCTTGTGTCTCTGTCTCTTTTCTGCTGCAGCACAGGATATGGGGCCCCCAGCGCGGAGGCCTCTGGCTCATGGTCGCAGCCGCAGCAGCAGCAGCATTTGATGCTGCAGCAGCAGCAGCAGATTGCACTGCAGCAGCAGCAGCTCCACATGCAGCAGCAACCGCGCATGAATCAGCAGCGTGCGCAGCATGATGATCTGCAGCAGCAGCAGCAGCAGCAGCAGCAAGACTGGCGCAGCTGGCAGGGCAGCAGCCCATCGATAGCTTCAGCCCCATGGCACCAGCAGCAGCAGCAGCAACCGCAGCAGCAGCAGCAGAAACCGCCACCGCAGCAGCAGCAGCAGCAGCATCTACGTGATGCTGCTCCTTGGAAGCAGCAGCATCAGCAGCAAGCAGCAACGGGTGCTCCCTGGCAGCAGCAGCAGCAGCAGCATCCGCAGCAGCAGCAGCACCAGCAGCAGCAGCATCAGCAGCAGCAGGGGTTTGACTCTTACGGCTACCGCGATTACAGTGATCGGCAGCAGCACCCGTCGCAGCACTTTCAGCAGCAGCCGCATCACCTGCAGCAGCAGCAGCAGCAGCAGCAGCAGCAGCAGCAGC
>NW_013572411.1:5689-6063 GCF_000499745.2 Eimeria mitis
TTCTTACGGCTACCGGGATTACAGTGATCGGCAGCAGCACCCATCGCAGCACTTTCAGCAGCAGCCGCATCACCTGCAGCAGCAGCAGCAGCAGCAGCAGCAGCAGCAGCAGCAGCAGCTGTATGACATGCAAGAACAAGAAGAGAGAAAGCGGGGCAGAGCTGAGGCCCCCTGGGACCGCCGCAGCCGCAAACCGTACAGAGACGAAGCTCACGCGTATGCAGCTGAGTATGGAGCGCAGCAGCAGCAGCAGCAGCAGCAGCAGCAGCAGCAGCTGCAGCAGCAGCAATACGAGCAGCATCGGCAGCACCCAGGGCTGCAGCAGCAGCAGCAGCAGGAGCTGCTCATGCAGCAGACCAATGGACCTGCTGCAC
>NW_013572411.1:6163-7367 GCF_000499745.2 Eimeria mitis
CTACAGAGACGAACCTCACTCGTATGCAGCTGAGTATGGAGCGCAGCAGCAGCAGCAGCAGCAGCAGCAGCAGCAGCAGCCGCTGCAGCAGCAGCAATATGAGCAGCATCGTCAGCACCCAGGGCTGCAGCAGCAGCAGCAGCAGGAGCTGCTCATGCAGCAGACCAATGGACCTGCTGCACCCTGGCATCGGCGGGGGGGAGATGACTATCAGGGGGGCCCCCACAGCAGCAGCAGCATGTATGAATACGGTGCTGCTGCTGCTGCTGCTGCTGGTGGTTCTGGTGCTGCTGCTGCTGGTGGCAACAGTGCTGCTGCTGCTCCTTATGGGGGGCCTGCAGATAGGTACGGCATGCTGCAGCAGCCGCCGCAGCAGCGGCAGCAGCAGCAGCCACGGCAGCAGCAGCAGCAGCCGCAGCAGCGCAGCTGGGAGGATCGGCAGCAGCAGCAGGAGAGGGGCCCCTGGCGGGGCCCAGGGAGACAGAGAGACAGAGACAGAGATAGAGACAGAGACAGAGACAGAGACAGAAGTATAGGGTCGAGGGACAGTGTAGGGTTTGCTGCTAGGGGGCCCCCGCTGCAGCAGCCTGACGGCCGCAGGCGGCAGCAGCAGCAGCAGCAGCAGCAGCAGCAGGACCGCAGCAGCTGGGGGGATGATCCTAGAGCTAATGAAGGGTACTACTGCAACAGCAGCAGCAGCAGCAGAAGCAGGAGAGACAGCAGCCGCAGAGACAGAGACAGAGACAGAGACAGAGACAGGCCGTCAGGGGACGGACCAGCAGCAGCAGCAGCAGCAGCAGCAGATATGCCGAGGCAGTGGCGCGAGCGGTGGAGGGGCAGCAGCAGAGACAGAGACAGAGACAGAGACAGAGACAGAGACAGAGAGAGGGCCCCCAGCTACAACGATGACTCATACTCTTACACAGCTGAGGGTCGGGGGGGCCCCCTCAGCAGCAGCAGCAGCAGCAGCAGCAGCAGGCCGCGCCAGTACCGGGGCAGGGGGGGAGAAGCAGCAGCAGCAGCAGCAGCAGCACAGGAACGCTACAGAAGCGGCAGCAACGAGAGACAGCTGTCTCCTCACTACGGGGGGTTCAGACCCAGGCGGCCCTCGCATGAGCAGCAGCAGCAGCAGCAGCAGCAGCAGCAGCAGCAGCAGCATGGCCCGCCTTTCAGCCGCGGGGGGCACCCGCACCGTCGGGGGGGG
>NW_013572411.1:7437-7628 GCF_000499745.2 Eimeria mitis
GCAGCAGCAGCAGCAGCAGCAGCAGCAGCAGGTGTATGCAGCTGGTTCATACGGCCACGGCGATAGAGACAGAGCTGCTGCTAGGGGCTCTCATGGGGGCCCCCGGGGGCAGTGGGAGTGGAGGGGGGGCCCCCCCCCCTCTGAGCAGGGGGGCCCCCCGCTGCACTACAGCGGGCAGCGGAGAGAGGGGG
>NW_013572411.1:7714-9328 GCF_000499745.2 Eimeria mitis
CAGAAGGTACGGAGGCAGCAGCGCCCCTGGTGCTGCTGCTGGTGCTGCTGCTGCTGCTGCAGCAGATATGCGTACAGACAGCAGGAGGAGGCCCCCTGGGGGGGGCCCCCGCGATGGGGGGCCCCCAGCAGACAGCTGGGGGGGGGAGGCCCCCTACTATGCTAATAAAGCCATCAACGTCAGAGACAGAAGCGGAAAGATGCGGTCCTGCTCGTGAGCCTGCTGCTGCTGCTGCTGCTGCTGCTGTTGGTGCTGCTGCTGTTGGTGCTGTTGCTGCTGTTTGTGCTGTTGCTGCTGCTGTTGCTGCTGTTGCTGTTGCTGCTGCTGCTGCTGCTGCTGCATGTGTTGCTGCTGCATGTGTTGCTGCTGGTGCATGCGGTGCAGCAGCAGCGGCGTGCCCCCAGGTGACGCGAAGAGCCCGTGGGTGGTTAGTGCTGCGGTGTACGTACACCCGGAGCAGCAGCTGCAGCGGCTGGTTGATGGCTTTCAGCAGTTTGCTGCTGTTGTAAGAGAGACGCAGGCGAGGCAGCACAGAGAAGAAAAACAAAGACAAGAGAAGCTCCAGCTGCAGCACCAAGAACACCATGAACGCAGACAGCAGCAGCAGCAGCAGCAGCAGCAGCAGCAGCAGCAGGAACAGCAGCAACAGCAACAGGTTGCTGCTGCTGCAGCTGACACGCAACAACAAGCAGAAGCGAAACAGCAGCAGCAACAGGAAGAACAGAAGGAGCAGCAACAACAGGAGCAGCAGCAACAGGAGCAGCAGCAGCAGCAGCAGCAGCAGCAAGACGAACAGCAGCAGCAGCAGCAGCAGCAGCAGCATTCTGTTGAAGGCACCTCTCCAATCCCGGCTGCATCCACCTCCCCTTCCTCCTCCTCCTCAGCAGCAGCACCAGCAGCACCAGCAGCAGCAGCAGCACCAGCAGCAGCAGCAGCAGCAGAGGAGAAGCGAGTGAATCTATGGCCCTCGCGGCTGCCGCGGCCGTGGCGGGGGGCCCTGGGGCCCCGCCCCCGCCCCGCGCTGCTGCTGACGTCTCTCCCTAACCTGCGTTGTTATATACTGCGAAAGCTGCTGCTGCAGCACCTGAAGCGGTGGGGGGCCCCCCCCTGCGCTCTGCTGCTGAGTGAGATATATGCATGCATACATACACGGGGTGGGGTTGCTGGGTGGTTATTTGCTGCTGCTGCTGCTCCTGCTGCTGCTGCTGCTGCTGCTGCTGTTGTTGTTGTTTCAGTTCTGTCTTCTTGTGCGGCTCCTTGAATCATCGTCTGTCTCCTTTTCTGTCTCCTTTTTGTCTCCTTTTCTGTCTCCTTTTGTCTCTTTCTGTCTCTTTCTGTCTCCTTTTGTCTCTTTCTGTCTCTTTCTGTCTCCTTTTGTCTCTTTCTGTCTGCACCATATGTCTCCTTTTGTCTCTTTCTGTCTCCTTTTGTCTCCTTTCAGGTGTATGTGCATCGAGCGGGCGCTGCGGTGGTTGGGGTTTGCTGCTGCTGCAGTCAGCTGAGCAGCTGAAGCAGTTTCTGCGGCTGCCGCTGTTTGCCTGGACGGTGGAGGATGCAGCAGAGACTCTTGCTTCTCTTAGAAAGCAGCAGCAGCAGCAGCAGCAGCAGCAGCAG
>NW_013572411.1:9801-10031 GCF_000499745.2 Eimeria mitis
GCTGCTGCTGCAGAGACGCCTGCTGCTGCAGTACAAACCCCAGTATCTACAGGCGAAGCAGCATCACCAGTAGCAGCAGCAGCAGCAGCAGCAGCAGCAGCAGCAGCAGACGCAACACCAACAACAATACCAGCAGCAACTCCAGCAGCAGCAACACCATCAGCAGCAGCAGCAGCAGCAGCAGATAGGAAGCTGAAGGGAGAGAGATGTGCTCAGCTGCATCTGCTGCT
>NW_013572411.1:12630-12984 GCF_000499745.2 Eimeria mitis
CTGTCGGTGGTGGTGGTGGTGCTGCTGCTGCTGCTGTTGGTGCTGCTGCTGCTGCAGATGAGAGGCAGCCGTTGTCGCTGTCTTCTGCTGTCAGATTTCTTGTGTGGACTGCTGCTGCTGCTGCTGCTATTGCTGCTGCTGCTGCTGCTGCTGCTGCTGTTTCGGGTGGTATTTGTGTTGAGGGTATTGGCGTTGCTTGTGTGCTGCTGTTTGCTGCAGAAGGCACACTGGGGGTCTGCTGCTGCTGCTGCGCTGCAGCAGCAGATGTGCGGCTGGCAGCTTTTTGAATTCCCCGAAACTGCGAGGGCCAGAGGAGACGGTTTGTTGCTGCTGCTGCTGCTGCTGCTGCTGCTG
>NW_013572411.1:13084-13207 GCF_000499745.2 Eimeria mitis
TGCTGCTGCTGCTGTTGGTGCTGCTGCTGCTGCAGATGAGAGGCAGCCGTTGCCGCTGTCTTCTGCTGTCAGATTTCTTGTGTGGACTGCTGCTGCTGCTGCTGCTATTGCTGCTGCTGCTGC
>NW_013572411.1:13262-13582 GCF_000499745.2 Eimeria mitis
TTGCTGCTGCTGCTGCTGGTGCTCTTGCTGCAGCTGCTGCTGCTGCTCTTGCTGCTTCACTTGTATACGCCATTTAATATCTCTTAGAGTTTGTTGCTGCGGGATGGGGCGGTGTTGCTGCTGCTGCTGCTGCTGCTGTTGCTGTTGCCATAGGCACCAGCGCGGCTTTCGCTGCTGTTGCTGCTGCTGTTCAAGCTGCTGTTGCTGCTGCTGCTGCTGCTGCTGCTTGATAGGCTGCTGCTGTGCTGCTGTGTTGCTGCTGCAGGCTGGCTTCTGCTTCCCAGGTGTATGGACGCTGCAGCAGTTCTTAGAGCTCTCAG
>NW_013572411.1:16182-18608 GCF_000499745.2 Eimeria mitis
AGAAGACGGGGTGCAACGGCAGCAGCAAGAGCACCAGCAGCAGCAGCAGCAGCAGCAGCAGCAGCAGGACGTGCTGTCACCGCAGCAGCGGGAGACATTGGCTTCTCTCGAGCAGCTGCTGCAGCAATCTGCTGCTGCACCAACAGCAGCAGTTGAGGTCTCCCCCATCAGCGACGACCAGAAAGATTCACAGGACGCATAGCAGCAGCAGCAGCAGCAGCAGCAGCAGCAGCAGCAGCAGCAGGAAGTGCAGTTACACCAGCACTAGTCTAGCAGCAGCAGCAGCAGCAGCAGCAACAGCAGCAGCAGCAGCAGCAGCAGGAACAGAATATCGATGTAGGCTGACGTTGTCTTTTGGGAGTTATTGCGTAGCGAGGAGGCAAGCTGCCTCCACTTGTGCTGCAGCAGCAGCAGCAGCTGCAGCTGCAGCAGCAGCAGCAGCAGCGAAAGCAGCAAGTACCAGTCTTTTGCTGCAGCAGCGCATGCAGCGGTGTGCTGCAGAACAGCTGCTGCTGCTGCTGCTGCTGCTGCTGCTGCATTTTGCGGTGTATCCTTATCGCCTAAACAACTGAACAGTTTTGATATATAAATGCTTCATACAAACCACTTGCTGCTGCTGCTGCTGCTGCTGTTGCTGCTGCTGCTGCTGTTTGTGCTGCAGCAGCAGCAGCTGCTGCTGTTAGCTGTGCTGCTGCTGCTGCTACTGTATGCTGCTGCTGTATGCTGCTGCTGCTGCCTGTGCTGCAGCAGCAGCTCCTGCTGCTGTTTGCGGTGTTGCTGCTGCCGCTGGGTGCTGCTGCTGCTGCTGCTGTTGCTGCTGCTGCTGCTGCTGCTGCTGCGGCTGCTTGTGCTGCTGTTGTTGAGCTGCTCAGTGCGCAGTGTATAGTTATTAAGACGAGTGTGTGTTTGTTGTTTGTTTTTTTTTATTTTAATTTGTTTTGTTTATTTGTTTTTATTTATTTTATTTTTATTTCTTTTGTTTTGTTTGTAGTTTTATTTATTTTATTTTTTTGTTTTATTTTTTTATTCATTTAGTTTTTTTTTTATTTATTTTTTGTGCTGGCTATCTCTTGCTGCAGTGCTTCCGTTTGCTGCTGCTTCTCCTCTCTGCTCGCGTTGCTGCAGCTGCTTCCGCTGCTGCTGTTTCTGTTGCTGCTGCTGCTGCTGCTGCTGTTGCTGCTGCTGTGGCTGCTGCTGTGGCTGCTGCGGGAGCAGCAATGCATTGGCGTGTTCGAGTTCTTCCACTGCTGCTGTTGCTGCTGCTGCTGTTGCTGCTGCTGCTGCTGCTGCTGTTCTTCCTTCTGCTGCCGTTCCTGCTGCTGCTGCTGCTCCTTCTGCTGCTGCTGCTGCTGCCGCTGCTGCTGCTGTGTCTGCAGCTAACACTGGCTGCAGCGCCTCCATTGTCTTGTGGGGCTGCCTGAGGAGACAATCTATTTGAACCCCCAGCAGCCGCCGGGGGGTTAGGTGAGCTCTTGCTGCTGCTGCTGCTGCTGCTGCAGCAACTGCAGCAGCAGATGGCACTTGCTGCAGCCGTGTCTCCCGCCGGTACGCAGCAGCAGCAAGCTTCTGTCGACGCATAAAAACCCCTGAGAAAGAACGCATGCACATACACTAGAAACACATGCAGCAGCAGCAGCAGCAGCAACAGCAGCAGCAGCAGCAGCAGCAGCAGCAACAGCAGTTGTAGCTGCAGTGACACGCAACAACAGCAGCAGAAAGATCAATAGCAATAACAGCCGCAGAAGCAGCAGCAAAAGCAAAAGCAACATCAACAACAACAGCAACAGCAGCAGCCGCAACAGCAGCAGCAGCAACAGCAGCAACAGCAGCAGCAGCAGCAGCAGCACTGCTGTTCTTGCTGCTGCTACAAACCCCCCATCAAGTGGCATTCGCTACCCACAGCTGCACCCATTGTTGCTGCTGCTGCTGCTGCTGCTGCAGCAACAACACCAGCAGCAGCAACAACAGTAGCAGCAAGAACAGCAACAGCAGCAGCAGCAGCAGCAGCAGCAGCAGAGGTACCCGGAATAGCCTGGGTGGAGAGGAGGTGATGGTTCTTCTCAGCAGCAGCAGCAAATCGAGCAGCAAGAGAAGCAGCAGCTTTCAGCTGCAGCAAAAGGAGACAAAAGGAGACAAAAGGAGACAAAAGGAGACAAAAGGAGACAAAAGGAGACAATAAAAAAACAATAAAGAGACAAAAAAGAAACAAAAGGAGACAGAGAGGAGAGAAAAAGAAGAAAATAACATACAGGAAATAAAATAAAAACAATATGAGATAAAAATTAAAAAATAAAAAAAAATAAAAAAAAAAGAAAAAGAAAAAAAAGACAAACAAAAGGAGACAAACAAAGCAAAAAGGAGACAAAAGGAGACAAAAATAAAAATAAAAAAAAAATAAAAAAAAAAAAAAAAAAAAAAAAAAAAAA
>NW_013572411.1:18731-19444 GCF_000499745.2 Eimeria mitis
TGTACATACACCGCAGCAAGGAAACTATGAACGCGCAATATAAAAATAAAAAGAAAAAAGGAAAAACAAGCAGGAAACAACAACCAGCAGAGTGGAGACAAAAAAGGAGACGAAAAAGGAGACAAAAGGAGACAAAAAAGGAGACAAAAAAGGAGACAAAAAAGGAAACAAAAGGAGACAAAAAGGAGACAAAAAGAAAACAAAAAGGAGACAAAAAGGAGACAAAAAGGAGACAAAAAGGAGACAAAAAGGAGACAAAAAGGATATACCGTTTGCTGCAGTGTCTGTATGAAATGCTGTCTCCTCCGCATATCTAATAAATCCCTTCGGCTTAGATATCCTCGTATACTGCACACACAAACAACCTCCTGCTGCTGCTGCTGCTGCTGCTGCTGCTGTTGCTGCTGCTGCTGCTGCTGTTGCTGCTGGTGGTGGTGGTGGTAGTGGTGGTGGTGCTGCTGCTGCTGCGGGTTCTGGGGTTTGTGGAGCTGCTGCTACTGTCTTTGTGCTGCTGGTGATGGTGTTGCTGCTGCTGCTGCAGCAGCAGCAGCAGCAGCAGCACGATAAGCAGCAAGAACAGCAACACCAGCAGCAGCAGCAGCAGCAGCAGCAGCAGCAGCAGCAGCAGCAGGAGCAGGAAGATGAGGAGCAGCAGCACTGGTTGCTGCTGCTGCTGTTGCTGCTGAGACCTTACTTACTGTCTCTGTATAACA
>NW_013572411.1:20240-20398 GCF_000499745.2 Eimeria mitis
ACGGCTGTCTAAAGCAAAGCAGCAGCAGCAAAGCAGCAGCAGCACAGCAGCAGCAGCAGCACAGCAGCAGCAGCAGCACAGCAGCAGTAGCAGCACAGCAGCAGCAGCAGCAGCAGCAGCAGCAGCAGCAGCAGCAGCAGCAGCAGCAGCAGCAGCAG
>NW_013572411.1:20475-21676 GCF_000499745.2 Eimeria mitis
GATTGCATGCAGTATATATTTGACGGACCTTACTTTAAGCTGAGGAATCTTTGTCTGTGTAAGAAGCCTCGTATGAATGCCTGCAGCTTTGTTGCTGCTGCTGTTTCTGCTGCTTCTTTCTCTTCTCTCTCCCTATAGACGCAGCAACAGCATAGCAGCAGCAACAGCAGCAGCAGCAGCAGCAGCAGCAGCAGCAGCAGCTGATTGTGTTCCTGTTTATATCGTCAACTCTGCTTCTCTGTATACTGTGCTGTGCCTCCCTCCGCTCAAGCATACACCTCAGGCTGCTGCTGCTGCTGTTGCTGCTGCTGCTGCTGCTGCTGCTGTTGCTGTTGCTGCTGCTACTGGTATTGTCACTGCTACTGTTTCTGTTTGTTGGTGCTTAATTAAATATATGTTTGCTGCTTTCTCTGCAGCAGCAAAAAACAAAAAACAAAAAAAAGAAAAAAAACAAAAGTATGTGCTGCTGCTGCGGTGTATGTACACCTGAGCTGCGCCAGATAATCGAGGAAGACTTCCTCCTTTCGTCTGTACACCTCAAGATACCACATTTTTCTTTTTTTCTTTTTTTATTTTTTTTTTATTTTATTTTTTCTCTTTCTTTGTTTCTTTTTATTTCCTTTTCTTCTTTTTTTTTTCTACTTTGTTATTTCTTTTTTTCCTTTTTCTTCTGTTTTATTATCTTTCTTTTTTTTTCTTTTTTCTCTGCTTCTATTTCATGTATTGTTGTTCTCTTCTCTTCTACTTTAGTTGGCGTTATTGTTTAATACTTAAAAAAAAAAATAAAATAAATAAATGAACTGCAGCTTCTTCTCTTTTACTTTTTGTAGCTGAGGTGTACATACACCGCAAGAGGAAACGCCGCAGCCAAAAGCAACCCCAGCAGCAGCCTGAACCCTAAACCCTAAACCCTAAACCCTAGAAACCTAAACCCCTTATAAACCCCGTCGAGGGAATGGCGGCCGCCCCCAGGCCCTGCTACTGAAAACCCTAAACCCTAAACCCTAAACCCTCGTGCTGGGTGTTCTGGTGTTTTTCTTTTCTCTTCATTTCTTTTGTTTTCGAGGATTAAGAGGAACCGCTAAGACTGCAGGTGTTCTCTCCCTAAACCCCCAAACCCTAAACCCTAAACCCTAGGTGTAAGCAAGAGATACTGGCCTTCAAACACTATATATATATTATATATATATATATATATATA
>NW_013572412.1:2338-2983 GCF_000499745.2 Eimeria mitis
TTACGAACAGTGGCTGAAGAGGCAAAGTGCTTACCCTGATGATCATGAACTTGAACAAACACTCCCGCCAGAGTAAATATTTTTGTTTTTGTTTTTATTTTTTGTTTTTATTTTTGTTTTTTTTATTTATTTATAAATTAAAATATTATATTAAAATAGTAAATTAAAATAGTACATGTTTTGTTTTTGTGCTTAAAAGGCAAAGTGCTTACCCTGATGATCATGAACTTGAACAAACACTACCGCCAGAGTAAATATTTTTGTTTTTATTTTTATTTTATTTTATTTTTTATTTATTTATTTTTGTTTTTATAAATTAATATTATAAAATAAAATATTAAATAAAATAGTACATGTTTTGTTTTTGTGCTTAAAAGGCAAAGTGCTTACCCTGATGATCATGAACTTGAACAAACACTCCCGCCAGAGTAAATATTTTTGTTTTTTGTTTTTATTTTTATTTATTATTTATTTATTTATTTTTATTTTTATAAATTAATAATAAAATAATAAATTAAAATATGAACTAGTTTGTGTTTGTGCTTAAAAGGCAAAGTGCTTACCCTGATGATCAGGAACTTGAACAAACACTACCGCCAGAGTAAATATTTTTGTTTTTATTTTT
This sequence comes from Eimeria mitis, assembly GCF_000499745.2. Taxonomy (NCBI): domain Eukaryota; phylum Apicomplexa; class Conoidasida; order Eucoccidiorida; family Eimeriidae; genus Eimeria; species Eimeria mitis. The sequence continues at coordinate 2,964 of NW_013572412.1, forward strand.
ATTTTATTTTATTTTTTATT
>NW_013572412.1:3083-3397 GCF_000499745.2 Eimeria mitis
TGAACTTGAACAAACACTGCCGCCAGAGTAAATATTTTTGTTTTTCGTTTTTATTTTTGTTTTTTTTATTTATTTATAAATTAAAATATTAAATTAAAATTATAAATTAAAATATTAAACTAAATAGTAAAGGTTTTGTGCTTGTGGTTGGTTGCTTATACAGTGCTTACCCCGATGGAAATGAACTTGAACAAACACTACCGCCAGTGTAAATATATTTATATTTATATTTATATTTATATTTATTTTTATTTTTATAAATAAATTAAAATAATAAATATAAATTTATAAATATAAAATAATAAATATAAATT
>NW_013572412.1:3497-3989 GCF_000499745.2 Eimeria mitis
TGTGCTTACCCTGATGATCATGAACTTGAACAAACACTACCGCCAGAGTAAATACTTTTGTTTTTATTTTTATTTTTGTTTTTATAAATTAAAATATTAAATTAAAATATTAAATTAAAATATTAAATAAAATAGTAAATGTTTTTGTTCTTGGGGTTGGATGCTTATACAGTGCTTACCCCGATGATCATGAACTTGAACAAACACTACCGCCAGTGTAAATATATTTATATTTATTTTCATTTTTATTTTTATAAATAAATTAAAATAATAAATATAAATTTATAAATATAAAATAATAAATATAAATTAATAAATATAAAATAATAAATATAAATTAATAAATATAAATTAATAAATCTATTTGTTTCTTGGTGGCTGGCGATTCAAGCTTTTTGTTCCTTTATATACACTGATGATATTTTATATTTATATTTATATTTATATTTATATTTATATTTGTATTTATATTTATATTTATATTTATATTTA
>NW_013572412.1:4089-4272 GCF_000499745.2 Eimeria mitis
ATATATATATATATATATATATATATGTTTATATATTTATATTTGTATATTTATGTTTATATGCTTGCATTTATAGTGTGTGTATATTACTACAAATATTTTAATTATTTTATTTTTTTTTTTTAATTTGTTTTTCTTGTTTTGTGTTGGGGTGTATGTACACCATATTGTATATAATACTAT
>NW_013572412.1:4372-5218 GCF_000499745.2 Eimeria mitis
TATTTATAGTGTGTGCATATTACTACAAATATTTTAATTATTTTATTTTTTTTTTTAATTTGTTTTTCTTGTTTTGTGTTGGGGTGTATGTACACCATATTGTATATAATACTATTAATATTTAAATTATTTCTTTCTTTTTCTATTTTATAATTTAGTTTTATTGTTGTTGCTGTTTATGTATGTTGCTGGGGTGTATGTACATTATTTAACATATAATAGTATTAATATATTACTTGTTTCTCTATCTCTTATATTTTTTTTTTATATTTTTTTTTTGGTTTTTTTTGTTGCTGTGTTGGGGTGTATGTACACCATCTGCTCATAATACAATAAATATTTTAATTTTTTTTTTTTTTCTCTCTCTCCCTCTCCCTTTTATTCTATAAATATAAATGCAGCATTATTATCCTAATAAATAATATTATTTATTTATTATTTATAATAATAATAATAATAATAACAATAAAAATAATAAAAAAAAATTATTTCAATCTTTTTTTTTTTTTGGGGTGTATGTACAGCTTCACGCACAGTTTATACTACGAAAACTACAAATACGAAGACATACCCGATAAACACTTTTTAAATTATCTTCCTTCTTCTTTGCCTCCTGCTGTTGGCGGAGAAATGCTTGAGGCTGCTCTGCTGAGGCCCGGCAACTGTTACTAACTTTTATTTTATTTATTTTATTTTATTTTATTTTATTTTGTTTTATTTTTATTCGTTTTGTTTTGTTTTGTTTATTTAGGTTTTGCTTTCGTTGCTTGTAATTAACTTATTTATTTATTTATTTATTTAGTTTTAGTTTTTGTTGTATTTATTTAGTTAGTTGTTTTTAGTTAT
>NW_013572412.1:5318-5712 GCF_000499745.2 Eimeria mitis
ACTGCTGAGGCCCGGCAACTGTTACTAACTTTTATTTTATTTTATTTATTTTATTTTGTTTTATTTTATTTTGGTTTATTTTTATTTGTTTTGTTTTGTTTTATTTATTTAGGTTTTGCTTTTGTTGCTTGTAATTAACTTATTTATTTATTTACTTATTTATTTATTTATTTATTTAGTTTTAGTTTTTGTTGTATTTATTTAGTTAGTTGTTTTTAGTTATTTATTATTATTATATTTTTTTATTTATTTTTTGTTTCTATTAACAAACTTATATATTTACTTTTTCTTTTTTTTGAGAGAGAGAAACAATTAAAATATAATAATAAATAAATAAATAAATAGTTTATCAGTACAAACAATACCCAAACTAAATAAACAAATAAACAAACAA
>NW_013572413.1:0-3621 GCF_000499745.2 Eimeria mitis
CAAATGCAAGTGATGAAGCTGTGCAGTGCATAGCGTTTGCAGAGGAGCCTGTGGCTGGGGTGTATGCGGTGCTTGGGCTGTACGAGGAGGTCCGGTGTACGTCGACCTGGAATTCTGTAGCTTTTCCCTCGCCTCTGTGGAGAAACACAGAAGATAGTGAAATCTTTATGACCCAGCAAAGCAGCAGCAGCAACAGCAACAGCAACAGCAACAGCATGCATGCATCTCCTCCTCCTGCATTCTTAACGGGGAAACACCACCTGGAGGAGGCCCTCTTAGAGGCAGTTTCTGCTGCTTTTCCTGGGCGGCAGCTGCAGGGCATCGTTCTTCACTTTAGTGAACTTAACACGCAAAAGCTACTTGAACAAATCCTGCATGCACAGGTGTTTGGGGCTTTGCCGGTGCATGGATCCCCACCATGCAGCAGCAACGCCACCATCAACAGCCGCGTCTGCTGCCTCGTTGTGAGGCTCTTTGCTTTCCCTTGCGGCCTCTATAGCGGTTGGCTGTTTGCTGGCACGATCGACTGAACTTTCTTTGTTTGTTCTTTTTTGTCTTGCAAACAAATTTGCTTCCATTTCACAATATCTTCAGCCACGTGTTTTTTCTAATAGACTTCTCCCTTTTGGCTTAGTTGTGCTCTATTCCTTCACTTGGCGTATATTCGTTGGTTTAGTTTTGCTTTGGCGGTCATACTTTTCTTTTTAATGCCTTTCTTCTCATCGCTTACCCACCACACCTGGTGTTGCTGCTGCTGCAACAAGTCATAGGCTTATGCAAACTGCGGCCACGGAAACAAACAAACAAAATGAAAAATTCATCTCTTTCAGTATTCCGTAATCTGCATCAAGTAGCGACGGTTGCAGCTACAAACCTAAATCATCTGAAATCTACTCTATTGAGGGTTTGCTGCTTTGCACTTGCAGCAGCAGATGCATGAGCGTATTACAGCAGCTGCAGCTTCACTGAAACCATGGTGGCGGCTACGCTCTCAACTCTAGAACTGTCATTGTAAACCCTAAACCCTAGCGAAAACATCCTGCGCTTTTGCTTCTTCTGCAACCAGGATTTATTCAGGGTATACGTGCGTCTGCATGACTAGCCTCCTAAGAAAATCAATTCCCCACGATCACCGTGGCTCGCACAGTTTGCTTTCGCTTTCTGGCTGAAACTCTGTTCAAGAGAGAGAGGAGAAACACCCCCGGCTATTCATTACATTTGCTACGATAGTTTAGTTGAGGTTCTGTCTACAGCTTGGCTATTATTACTATTTACATTATTCTCTAGCGGTATCCCTCTAAACGCTCAACAAACCGCCAGATGCAGCTCTCCCTTTGTATGGTTTTGTATGAGGGCTTGCCCTGAATCCTCTTCCTCTACGGGGTCTGTTTGCACCCAAAGAGTGGTTTCGGTAGCTCTGGTCTTGAATATATTTATGCAGGGATTAATATGAAATGTTAAGTGAGGATCTATATGAAGGTTTGCTCTCTTTGCCTCTGTAGCGACGGCTACAAGAAGAAGAGGCATCCGCTACACAACCTGCACAGGGATTGGGGGGGAGTTATATATATGCATTATATGAATGTTTCACTGACAGTGTATATATTAACTGATTGTAAGTACTATTATATGGGTAAGAAAATGTGTATTGTAATTGTACATTTCCCCGGCTGGGGTAGGTTGTGTTCATCGCGGGTTGCAAGCAGGAAGAAGAAGTATTTAATCAATCAGCAAAAGGGGTTTGGGGTGCCCCGAGTCTGAAAAGGAGGTTGGAATGTTTTGTTTTGGGTTGGAAAAAGAGAGAGTCGAATTTGGAGCTGACTTTGGTGTAAATAAAGAAACAAACAACGGCAAGGAGCGTAAGGCTCCATCCTTGCACGTACACCAAAAGGTACCTGTATAGGTCGCTGCTTTCACTGAGAGTATCATGAAAGTCATCAGGAGAAACTGCAGCATTTCCCAAGCATTTGTTTAAAGGGTCTTGGTTCCAGTCTATGGTATTCCCTTCTCTCAAGTTAGCGTACGCACGACACACAGCCAAATCATTGAAAGAACAGTCTTCTGATCCCTCCTTGGGAGTAAAAGACAAAAACTTCTGAGCCAATAACTCATTCCCGTCGTTGCATGTCGTCACCAAACCCGAATCCACGTTTTGTTGGTTCTGCTCTGAGAAGAAGAAACACGAAACCAGGCAAAGAGAAACACCCAAGTAAACTACAAACATAGAAAACTTCAAACGGGGCAATATATGGTAATTAAACTAATTATTACAATAAAAAATAATATTATGTATTACGTACGCCAGCATATAATAAGTGCAACAACGTCTGGGGAATTCAACATAACTCTACGCTGCTGCAGCAGGAGGAAACGAACAAAGTAGATACACAAAGATGCAGAAGAAGAAATAAAATATACGAAACCGATAGGCACAAGCAAAAGGAAAGAGAAGAGCTGCAGGGTGCTCTAATGAAACAGCAATCGGTCCTGTTCTCTGTGTGTTGAATGCTGAGTTGATGGTGGTGTTTTCCTGTCTATAACAAAAGCAAGAAAGATAGGGATTTCGGTGTTTCTCAGATAGACTCGATTCATTCATTCACTCATTTATTTATTTATTTATTTATTTATTTATTTATTTATTTATTTATTTATTTATTCAGGATGCGAGAGACTGTTTGCATCGCCTACCTGTGGTGAGACACTTGACGTTCCCCTTATACCAAAGCCTGCAGTTTTCTACAGCAACAATAGCCTGAGCATTCCATCTGCGGCTGCACCAGTTGTTTGGAGAAGCAAAAATCCAGACGGTGTTAATGAATGAAACAATAAGCCAACAATCTGCTAGAATAGCGACAACCCAGGGCCCCCATTTACTCATAAAGCCGAGTCTACTGACCCACTTTCCTAAACTCATAAACTCTGCTATTGAAAAATTTCCAAACATATCTAAAATACGAGCCATCATAATGCATAAAATACCAGTAGCGCTCATGATACAAATCATGATGATGAAATTAACACCAATGAGTGAAATAGCCTGCTCTCCGCATCGATAATTTTTAAAGAAACTTAAACTTTTAATCAATAAATATAATACTAATGTCATTAAAGTTCCTAATACAGCTACTGTTGTTAACAATCTATAAAAGAAAGCCAAACGCCATGAATACCGTCGACGCATCCAATTGAAACGAATCGTTTGGTAGCGTTTGCAGCAGAAACATAAAAAAGGAGAACAACAACCCAAAGCCCTGTCGTTTATGCCGCAATATGTTCTATTCATTGTCTTTCTTCTTTATTTTTACACAATTCACAAACATAAAGATGTTGCTGCTGCTGCAGCTGCTGCTCTTTTGAGCTGTTGCTTATGCATACCATCGTTCGCCGCAGATCTCTCTTCTCCGCCCCTTCTCACGCATAAAACCCCAAAAAAAATAAAACCAACCTCCCAATGATACTAAATAAAGGAAAAAAAAGGAAGAAAAATACAAAGAAGTTGCACGATCACGAGGCTCTGAAACCGATGAACCAATGGTGCCCCCTCAGCACTGCTGCGGTCTGGTTGTTGCAGTGCTGCAGATCTGTGTGCATAAAATAACTAAAGGAAGAAACATTTGAAAG
>NW_013572413.1:3721-4195 GCF_000499745.2 Eimeria mitis
TCTCACGCATAAAACCCCAAAAAAAATAAAACCAACCTCCCAATGATACTAAATAAAGGAAAAAAAAGGAGGAAAAATACAAAGAAGTTGCACGATCACGAGGCTCTGAAACCGATGAACCAATGGTGCCCCCTCAACACTGCTGCGGTCTGGTTGTTGCAGTGCTGCAGATATGTGTGCATAAAATAACTAAAGGAAGAAACATTTGAAATAATTTCATGTAAATAGTTCAAATAAATCAAAAGAATATTCAAATTATATACGCATGCATCTTACTGCCGCTAAACGTTTCCCCCGAGCCCGGTGTGCGGCGATGCAGAAACAGCCCCATTTTGGGTTTCTGTCGATGAGCTGTATTTGAATGAGAAAAGAAAAAAAAATTATTATTTTATAATTTCCCTCAATTTACTTCATTTGCTTCAACTCAAAGCAGCAGTTTACAGCTTACTGGCTGCGTTCGTGCCCGTCTGTCTA
>NW_013572413.1:4295-4472 GCF_000499745.2 Eimeria mitis
CCCGAGCCCGGTGTGCGGCGATGCAGAAACAGCCCCATTTTGGGTTTCTGTCGATGAGCTGTATTTGAATATAAAAAGAAAAAAAAATTATAATTTTATAATTTCCCTCAATTTCCTTCATTTGCTTCAACTCAAAGCAGCAGTTTACAGCTTACTGGCTGCGTTCGTGCCCGTCTG
>NW_013572413.1:4572-4853 GCF_000499745.2 Eimeria mitis
GAAGAACAAAGCCTGAGATTCCGCGTAGTGCAACAGTGCTGGCTGGCTACGCCGTATACATAGAGCATATGAGACCCTGAGCACCTGTACTTCCCTTATAAACGAAAACATTTTTTATATAAATTTTTACTATATAAATTTTTATTTAGTATTTAACTATAAACTGTAAACATGATCATCCTAGAAGCTAGAGGTAACCAGTGGTTTCATACAAATGTAGTTTATGCTGAGCAGCACCTATTATATAGCACTTGTGTAGCATCCCTCCAGCAAGCAACCCG
>NW_013572413.1:5028-5351 GCF_000499745.2 Eimeria mitis
TATATATATATATATATATATATATATATATATATATATATATATATATATATATATATATTTTATATTTGAATAAGTAGTAAAACTCCAACTAGTATCCGCGAATCTCTTTTTTCTTTTATAGGTTACCGCTCGTTTTCTTTGGGTTTCTTTCTTATTTCAATGAACGTGTCAGTACACCTCACCGCTCTAGTTTATAATACAGCAGATATACACATTTATTTCAATCTTTTTTATATCTATAGTGCTTTCTACTCTCATCACGCAGCTAATTTTTTTTTTTTTTTTTTTTTTTTTTTTTTTTTTTTTTTTTTTTTTTTTTT
>NW_013572414.1:0-180 GCF_000499745.2 Eimeria mitis
AGGGTTTAGGGTTTATATACCTGATTAGCCTGACATTCTATACATAAATCCATAATATGGTTTCTGCATAAAACACTTTATTTTTTTTATTTTTTTTTCGTTTTTCTTTCTTTTTTTTTCACATAAACCCTAAACTCTATCCTCTATATAATACATATACATTAGGGTTTAGGGTTTAGG
>NW_013572414.1:280-477 GCF_000499745.2 Eimeria mitis
CATATAAACCCTACACTCTATAATATATATAATATACAATATATATATAATATATTTTCTAGGGTTTAGGGTTTAGGGTTTAGGGTTTAGGGTTTATATACCTAGTTAGCCTGGCACTCTATACATAGATCTGCATTTTTTTTTTTTTTTTTTTTTTTTTTTTTTTTTTTTTTTTTTTTTTTTTTTTTTTTTTTTTT
>NW_013572414.1:610-924 GCF_000499745.2 Eimeria mitis
TATTTTTTTTTATTTTTTTTTCACATAAACCCTAAACTCTATCCTCTATATAATACATATACATTAGGGTTTAGGGTTTAGGGTTTAGGGTTTAGGGTTTAGGGTTTATATACCTGATTAGCCTGACATTCTATACATAAATCCATAATATGGTTTCTGCATATAGCGCAGTTATCTACAACGATGTCCCACGACCACAAAGCCACAGCACTCCACTTCTTTACCTCGAAGCGGCGTTCAGGTATGCTGCTGCTGCTGCTGCTGCTGCTGCTGCTGCTGCTGCTGCTGCTGCTGCTGCTGCTGGTGCTGGGGGT
>NW_013572414.1:1835-2180 GCF_000499745.2 Eimeria mitis
TGCTGCTGCTGCAGTTGCTGCTGCTGCTGCTGCTGCTGCTGCTGCTGCCGAGCAGCACCTGCGGCGGCTGCAACAGACAGAGGGAAAGAAGTTTTTGTTTGTTTTTATTTTTCTTTAATTAGCAAAAATATAATAAAGAAAAGAAGAAAATAATATTATATATTTATATCAGGCTACAATTAGCAGCAGCTGCAGCAGCAGCAGCAGCAGCAGCAGCAGCAGCGGCGACTGCAGCAGCAACTGCAGCAGCAGCAGCAGCAAATGCTGCTGCTGCTGCAGAGGCGGATCGATGCAAATAAAGTTAAATTGGGGAAATAAACACAAAAAAATATAAATAAATCCTAG
>NW_013572414.1:2280-2850 GCF_000499745.2 Eimeria mitis
GCAGCAACAGCAGCAGCAGCAGCAGCAGCAGAGGCGGATCGATGCAAATAAAGTTAAATTGGGGAAATAAACACAAAAAAATATAAATAAATCCTAGAGGGGGTTTATTGTATAACAAACCCAGGCAAAACACGACAGCAGCAGCAGCAGCAGCAGCAACGGCAGCAGCAGCAGCAGCAGCAACAGCAACAGCAACAGCATTAGCAGCAGGAGCAACTGCTGCTCTCTACCTCACCACCGACAGCCACTGTAGAAGAGGAGAGGCGCAACAGCAGCAGCAGCAGCTGCAGCAGCAACAACATTTGCATCTGCAGCAGCAACAGCAGCAGCAGCAGCAGCAGCAACAACACCACCAGCACAACTACCACCACCACCAGCACCACTACCAGCAGCAGCAGCACACCACCCCCACCAGCCCCACCACCCCCACCACCCCCAGCAGCAGCAGCAGCAGCAGCAGCAGCAGCAGCAGCAGCAGCAGCAGCAGCAGCAGGATGGCAGCGCGCAACCCGGGCCCTGTTCTGAATGCTTCTCCTTTATGTTTCCCTTCATTTAATAGCCGCGTAAAAC
>NW_013572414.1:3457-3809 GCF_000499745.2 Eimeria mitis
TTTTTCATAATTTAGGACTTAAGGGGAGAATACAACAAATGCATAAGGTATTCATACTTCTTTTTGTTTTATTTATTTTGTTTTATTTTATTTTATTTTATTTTTGTTTTTTATTTTATTTCATTTTATTTTTTTGTTTTTTTTTTTAACATCAGAGTTTATGTTAATGTATTTCAGAATTTAGGACTTAAGGGGAGAATACAACAAATGCATAAGGTATTTATTATTTATTTTTTTGTTTTTGTTTTTGTTTTTTTTTGTTTTGGTTTGTTTTGTTTTGTTTTTTTTGTTTCGGTTTTTTTTTTTTTTTTTTTTTTTTTTTTTTTTTTTTTTTTTTTTTTTTTTTTTTTTT
>NW_013572414.1:3909-4378 GCF_000499745.2 Eimeria mitis
ATCAGAGTTTATGTTAATGTTTTTCATAATTTAGGGCTTAAGGGGAGAATACAACAAATGCATAAGGTATTTATTTTGTTTTTATTTTGTTTTTTTTTGTTTTTTATTTTTTTATTTTTATTTTTTTTTTTCTGGTTAGGGTTTTGTTTAGGGGAGAATGCAACAAATGCATACGGTATTTTGTTTTTTTATTTTTTTATTTTTTTATTTTTTATTTTTTTTTGTTTATTTTTTATTTTTTTTTTTTTTGGTTTGGTGTTTGGTTGGTTAGGGTTTTACTTGTCTTTATATTTGTTTTTGTTTTTTTTTGTTTTTTTTTTTTTTAGTTTTTTGTTTAGGTTTGTATTTATATGCATATTTTTGTGTATTTGTATGTATATATGTTTGTGTATATGTATATGTTTATGTATATGTAAATATATATCTTTATATATATATATATATAATATATATATATATATATATATAT
>NW_013572414.1:4805-5050 GCF_000499745.2 Eimeria mitis
TTTATATTTATGTATGTACAGGTGGGAGCCAGCAACGTACGTTTGCGGTGTATAGTGAGCGGGTATGGGCGGGGTGTATTTAGGTTTTCTTGCGTCTCTAAAATGGCGATGCAGCAGCTAGCTAGAGAAGGATGGCTCAAAAAATATGGATATAAACCCTATTTGTTTAGGTGAGAAAATTTTTTTTTTTTTTTTTTTTTTTTTTTTTTTTTTTTTTTTTTTTTTTTTTTTTTTTTTTTTTTTTT
>NW_013572415.1:0-155 GCF_000499745.2 Eimeria mitis
TTTTTTTTTTTTTTTTTTTTTTTTGTTCGTATGGGATTGTATATCCATGAAGGTACTCTTTTTTCTTTTTATATTTTTATTTTTATTTTATTTATTTTTTATTTTGTTTTTTTTATTTTTTTATTTTTTTTATTCTTCATTTGTTTCTGTTTAGT
>NW_013572415.1:255-410 GCF_000499745.2 Eimeria mitis
TTTTTTTTTTTTTTTTTTTTTTTTGTTCGTATGGGATTGTATATCCATGAAGGTACTCTTTTTTCTTTTTTTATTTTTATTTTTATTTTATTTATTCTTTATTTTGTTTTTTTTATTTTTTTATTTTTTTTATTCTTCATTTGTTTCTGTTTAGG
>NW_013572415.1:3107-3263 GCF_000499745.2 Eimeria mitis
ACCTAGCTTTTGACGAAGGGGGGGAGGAGTGTTCCCTTCTCAGTATATTCCCGGAGAAGCCTGCTGCTGCTGCTGCTGCTGCTGCTGCAGCAGCAGGGGCCCCTCTGTCTTCTCGTGCTGCAGCAGGACCAAGACAGAAAAGACGCATTGCTGTCA
>NW_013572415.1:4468-5439 GCF_000499745.2 Eimeria mitis
TCTTGCTGCTGCTGTGCTGCTGCTGCAGGGGTGGAGCTGCTGCAGCGTGTGCTGCAGCAGGCTGGCATGAAAAGGAGCAGTGCTGCAGCAGCAGCAGGAGCAGCACCAGCAGCAGCACCAGCAGCAGCAACAGCAGCAGCAGCAGCAGCAGCAGCAGAAGCAGCAGCACAGCAGCAAACTGCTGCCAGCAAAAACGAAGGGTCTTCACATATGGACTTTCTAAAGGACCTCCTTGAGGAAGACACCGAGGACGATGCTGCTGCTGCTGCTGCTGCTGCTGCTGCACCTGCTGCACCTGCTGCTGATGCAGCTGCTGCTGCTGCTGAGACAGGACCCGCAGAAAGCAAGCGGAGACGCATAAACTAACGAGGGCTGCAAGCCACAGCAGCAGCAGCAGCAGCAGCAGCAGCAGCAGCAGCAGCAGCAGGAGCTGTTGGTGCTGCTATGCTGCTGTTGCTGCTGTTGCTGCTGCAGCACGCCTAGATAGTGCTTCCTGGCTGTTGCTGCTGCTGTATCACCGCATGCAGCAGCAGCATCTGCGTTGCTGCAGCATGTGGAGCATCTGCTGCTGCTGCTGCTGCTGCTGCTGCATCTTCATCTCTTTTATGCTAGATGCTGCAGTGTACAGACAGCCTGCGGTGTATAGATTAAAACCCTGTGAACCACCAGGGTACCTGGGGGCCCCCTTGGGGGGCCCCCCTGGGGGCCCCCAGAGGGGCCCCCCTTGCGGGAGCAGCGCAGAGACACAGCACTACATCTGCTGCTGCAGATAGAGCAGCAGCTGCAGCAATTGGAGCTGCAGCAGCAGCAGCAGCAACAGCAGCAGCAGCTGCAGCAGCACCAGTTGCAGCAGCAGCAGCTGCTGCTGTTGCAACAACAGTAAGTGTTGCGGCAGCAGGAAAAGCAGCAGTTAGAGCAGCAGCAGCAGGAAGAGCAGCAGCAGCAGCAGCAGCAGCAGCAGCAGCAGCAGC
>NW_013572416.1:0-873 GCF_000499745.2 Eimeria mitis
GGGGCCGTCAACATCCACTGGGCAGTTTTCCATGCAACAATTGAGTAGTGATGATTCCCCACCTACTGCAGCTGATGGCGGCATATCCCCTATATTTACTGCGGTCACCAGCGCATCTTCGTCCCCTCAGTACGGTTTTTCACCAGGCTTTTCTGCAGGGCCCTTGTCACATTCACCCCACGGCATAGGGTCCTATATCGAGAGCTTGGAGGTAGCAGTGCCTGAAAGTTCATCGATGCATCTACAACAACCTCTGTTCCCACGCGACTCGCCTGAATCAAGCCTGCTGCGTTCGCCCAGTCAGGCAGTTGGAGCACAGAAAAGGCACTTCGAACAAGTGGAGACCACAGGTGTACCGACTCCAGACGGCTTTCGTAAGAGGCAGAAGGTGGATGTTGCATCAATACAGGAAGCAAATAAGTTCACCAGTGGGATGAGTGGGCCGGCGGCATCGCCGATGGTGCTTCCTGAGTCTAGATTTCTGTCGGGTCAACAGTCTGGAGCGGGCTATGCAGTGGCAGCTCGGAAAGCGATTCAAAGAGGGCAGCTGCAATGGTTTCCATCTGCAACCAACCCGGGTCCAAGCGCTGTGGTGACTTGGCCATCCGTTGTATCCTCGTGGACACAGGGAACTCGGGATGTGGGCGTTTCAGCTTCGGATCCTGGACACCAGTCCTCACCCGACACTCCACAAAATATCCAATGTTCATATTCGGCTTGTGCGGGTCAGACTACGGCCGATCCCTCTGGAGGATTCCCTGGATACTCCCTTTCACAACCAGAAGAGCCACCGGAAGCTTTGATTGTCAGTCATCCTTTCTACAGGCTCCCAACCCTGGAGCCAGGCGTGAGTCTGGTAACTTTTTCTAGGGA
>NW_013572416.1:961-1917 GCF_000499745.2 Eimeria mitis
AACTCGATGAATCGCAAGCAAACGGGCTCATCCGTATCGTTGAAGGGATGATAAGCCATATTTTCCATTTCCAGAGGACAAGTGTTGAACGGCTAGCACCGTCTGATGCTTTGGGGATCTTGGGGCGCCGTTATTTGATGCTTGATGCACTATTCTGCGCTACACAGGTTTTGCAGCCGGCGATACGTGCTACTGGTTGGTGGAAAGATCTCGTTAAGGTGGTTCCATCTCGCGTGGTTTTGTTCCCAAGCGTATACCCATGTGTGCGTTCCAGACAATATGCCGTTCTGGCAATGAAACTAAGTGAAGCGATCGAGTCATTGAAGCAAGGCGTCCGGCCGGGAGCACGTGAAACAGTTGCCCTGAAGCAGGAATTGTTATGCAAGGGAATTTGTCATCCAGAATTCAAGCGTCCCTTTTACGACCCGTGGCGAAATGATGACATGAATGCAGGAGGTGGCCAGAATGGTTAAGTGTGCAAAGAAGCATTGCTGTCGTGAGGCCAGTGGCCGGGCCTGCTCGGGCCGTGCAGGCGCCCAAACCCGATTGGAGTGTTAACAGGAGGAAATGGTGCCAGAGTACATATGGAATGACCGGACCTGCAACATCTTACCGAAGCCTTAACAGCCATAGACTAGGGAGCACGCTATACCAGGCATCATCTTTGTTGATTCATTCTGCTGTGGGCTGCTGCGGAGTCGAATTGTGAGTGGATATGTTACGGTTGCGCACAGGAAGGAGCCGCTTGTGCTTCAATGATGCTGCCCTTAGCAGGTTTGGCGGAATCAGCGGCTTATGCAGCATACATTGCAGTCCATCAATTACCTACTCGCCAAAGTGCCATCTACAGGGCAAGCTGCTGTGGCTTCTCGCAGCAACTTTGCAGTTTTCTATAACAGTGGCCGGAAGCTTCTCCGGTATCTTTGTTTCCAACGCATTCATTTCGGTTTTAAAAG
>NW_013572416.1:1966-3296 GCF_000499745.2 Eimeria mitis
CGGCAGACAACTGCCTAGTTGAAGTGGTCCGTGAGGTGTAGATATGGATCGTCCACGCGCAAGTAGATCACTTTGCCGAGCAGTTTTGCAAGGTTCTTCTGCCCGGTTGAGAGAACTGAATGTTTGAAGTGTGTTTTAGATATCACGTCAACAAGAAGCCTTCAGGCTTGTCAGGCAGCAACTGCTCTCTCTCCCTGGCTGCCACACGAAATCTGCTAAGGCAGCTTTAGGGGTATCTGAGGCTTACCTGCCCAGCCAGAGACAAGCCTTTGGCTCATATGCTGTAGCGCGACTGACTAACCCACTACTATACTTCGAGAAGCATGCCACATAAGAAATTTCCACGGGGGAGAAATCCTATGCAGGTTACCCTTGTATATCCTCAAGATGAATGCAGCTGGTGTCTTGGCCTTGTAGGCCATGTCTATCCATTAGCCTGCAAGCTTAGTTGCGCAAAAGCTGCCATCGGAGTGCCTGTTTAGGGGTAGAAGACATAAATTATTTGTATGGGCTTCTGCAGGTGCCTTCAATTTTCCACGTGACCGTCCTTCCACAGTGAGAATTAAACTGGTTAAGATTACAAATGCTCTAAATGCACAAATTCCTGCCCGACCTTCACACAGGATACACAGTTAAAACTTCTACATCTTCTGCGTTTTGTTCTAAACACAACGCATGCTAGTCTTTACGAGTTCAAAATGCACTATTTCCCGCCAGATGCTCAATGTAAATAGAATTAGAAGTTCTGAGCTTATTAGTGACGTCGTGAAGTGAATCTTATGCAGTCGTGTAGCTCGTCTGGACGTCCGCACTCCCTGCAGTGCAGTGTTGCATACGCATATCGGTGCAAGAAAACCAAAAGCGTACAATTACTATATTCGGTAAGGCTAACTCGAAGCGAAGTACTGCTCGGCCCCAAAGCGAGCATAGGGGCGCAACGCGTAGATGAAATGAGCCTGTTCTGCACAGCTTCTATACGCAATCCCTGGCTACATGTACAGCATTTGCAGTGGGGATTTCCAAGCTTTCCTTCGCAAGTTTTCTGCGGCAAGGTGCAGCAATCGTTGGCTGGCTGGCAGCCGAACGCATTCCGAGCTTTGAAGCAATGACGGGAAAATGTAATTTCATGATTAGCTATTAACAATGGGAATTCTAGCATTCAGCGTCAGAGGCAAATGTCCTGCTTTTCACTATTTTAGACTTCCCGTGTGTGTGTATACTACTGCGTAGAGGAGAAATATCAATTTCATACAGGCGAACGTTACGAGCGCTGTTCGACCCAGCAGTACGATCCTGAGGCAACAAGTTGTCGTTCACACCCCACGAATTG
>NW_013572416.1:3401-5074 GCF_000499745.2 Eimeria mitis
GAAATACGTTTGGGGAGTTGAATGACGGCAATCGACCCCAGCCCGCCAGCACATGGGCGACCAATGGTCGATTGTGTCTCCAGAAAGCTGACCTCACTCAGCTTGGAGACCCCCGATGGGGCTGGCTTTGTCCACTTCAATCTTTTGTTGTTTCTGTCTGTGAAAACTATGCCGAAAATGTGTGAATTATGCAGTGTATAGCCTGTAGCTATCCTATGACTGCCTACAGGTTCTGGCCAAGAGCGACCATTGACCCCCAGCTCCAGCAGTCTTGGTCCTGTCAAGGCCTGCGGCGTCTCGCAGCTGTAAATGCGCTAATTGCTGCGTTTTGTTAGTTTTGGATGTATTATATGGGCTATTTACAACTTCTTGCCTCCATTCCTGTGAGTTCCTCGCCGGCGAGTGGCACAATCCAGTACCTGGTTGACGGCTGCCTTGAGTGCGAGTTGCTTATTCAAACTAGAGATAGAGCCATTAAGCCCAACATATAGCCTGCAGGATTCTCATCATGCATCCGCCTTCAGCTATGCAGGTTGCTTCCGGTCCTCCGCCCGGTACGCACGCGTTCGACAGACATTTATCCCCTCTCAGCAACGCTTTGGGCAAGTATGCGGATCCCAAAACGGCGAGAGCTGGACGGCATCCCTCCAGCACGTGTCGAATATGTGCTGGACTGTTATCCGTGCTGGCAGTTGTGGCAGTCACGCTGAAGTTCTTCCGCTTTTGCTACGACTTGGGAGGCCGGGGTGATTTGTCGCGACGGTTGGCAGGTAGAGAGCCTGCACCGGAGGAAGACCTCGACCTCTCAACCATTATTGAGATGTGTTTGGATATGGAGGAGGAGATCAGTGTCGGCCCGCAAACTGCAGCCGTTCCGCCAGAGGGACAGTGGGAGCGGCATTCGTCATGGCAATTGCTTACACCCTATCAGCAAAGCCAGCAGACAATCCCAGCGGTTCCATCCTCCGCAGAGTGGGGAAGTTTCCAGCAATCAGAGGGAGGACAGTTCTTCGAGCCTACCCCGATTTCGCTTGTGCAGGGAGATTATGACCAGGGTTGGCCGCACTCTGTTGAGGAAGCTCATCAAATGCCCCTTGAAGGGCCTTCCGAATTGTGGCAGGGCTCTTCAGTGTTGCCACCCTACAGTGGTAGCCCGTTCACCACGGCGAATGAGGGATCTACATCCACTGCACCTCCATGGCCTACGAGCGCGCCTTCACAATTTCAGAACCTGGGCTTAGGTAGCTCTTTCGCAGCCAGCGATGAGCATGTAGTCCCAGGCTTGCCAACAGCCATGGAATTGCCGAATCCAGTACACTTTGGGGGTGTATCATCAAGTCAGCAGATGAATATCCAGGCTAGCCCAGACCGCGCCCATCTTGTATCTCTGCAGGCAGATGTTAGGCAAGAGGGAGCCTCTGAGGGCGGAAGATTCCATCACCCACATACTCTGGAGGTTCCCCACGTTTTTCAGAGCCACGTAACATCGCCAATCGGGCCAACGTTTGGAGAATATAATCCCAGTGCTTACGCTGGACTCTCTAGTGCTTTCTTGCCCGAGGGGCAGAGCAGCGCAAGCGTAAATCAACAGGTCACTGCTGCTGCAGGAGTGCAGAACCCCTCGTCTTCAACTTCTCTGCAAACTCCAGTGGATGAAGGAACCGATCAGCATG
>NW_013572417.1:0-2143 GCF_000499745.2 Eimeria mitis
TTGCAGAAAGTGGGTGGTCATGATGTAGCGGGCATGGTGGGGTCAATACAACAGCGCAGCAAGTAACCAGTTCCTTGCGGCGGCGTAGCTGCACCGCTCACGCGAGAAATACGCCCGCACGTCTCCATAATTTCAGCAGCAAATGCGGCAGAATACTCTGAGGTCTAACATCTTGCAGAGCCGTTTGTACAGCGAACGGGGCTGGACGGATATTTCAATGGATACGATACTTTGTTTACCGTCAGTCAGAGACAGGAGTAACATCTACGGTTTCACGGATAGACTCAGCAAAGACGCTCACTCTATCTCCTGTGCGAGCACATTCTCAGCAGAGTAAGTGGCACAATTATTTATTAATATTCCCTGGAAGCTCCATGCTTTTATTAGGGGGTCACTGAGGACAGGGGGCCGAAATGTTTGAGTCGTTTCTGGCGCGAATTCATGAAGCTGCTTAGTATCGACAACAACACACCAGACACAAATGGACAAACTGATCACCCCAGCAGCACGCTAGAGCAGCATTTCCCCCGAAAAATTCATTTGAGTGGATTTCGTCCTTTGTACGAAATGTGTTTATATTGCAACAGTGCACTCTTCGATCAGTTGCTCTTTGGCATCCTTCATCTGCATGAAAACACCGGTGTCTAATCCAAAGTTAGAACTAGCTGTCAGAAGCTAGCCTTGTATGCCCGGCGCTTCTGAGTTTCATGCATAACTTGTATTGGCGCGCGCGCGGCGCGAATGCATGAAGAACGCACAAGAGCGCCCGGAGAGGCACTACCACAACCGATCATCTGCAGCCACTTTCAACCCAGAGGAGTTGTGTTCGGTTGATCTGCGCTCTTTATGAAACGTAAAGAGAAGCTACCAGCTGAAGAAGCTCTCCACGTGTTAGATAAGTTCCTTCGCTGTTCGTTCTCGGCCTAATGCACTGGCTTACATCGTCTACTTATCCTAACCATGGAGGTGCCACCGTTCGTGCCGGCTTTATAAAAACGGTTTAGGGTATCACCGGCATTTCTGCACATTCTCCTCACATGCTATTCAACTCCAAAACGATAGGCAACAACTTGCGAAGATTGCTATTGTGGGCGCAAGCGTAGCGCCTCGGCTAGGCCACAGAAAACGAGAATACTACCTCAAATGACGAGGTAACCAACCTCATGAGTGGGATTCTGAAGAACAATTGCGCCCAAAAATTTCGTCATCCCGCACATAGGAGCATACACGAGGCCTTTTCAGCACAGTAGTGGAGACTACAAGTGTCGCTATCCGTAGCTTCGCTTAAAACTGGGCAATGTAAATCCTCGTGCTGAGACGTACTCCGTCATCGGCGAGGAATCGCTCATATGCTTTAATCTATTTGATCTCTGATGTTAATAACTTCCCAGCAATATCCTGCAATCCTTCGCCTACGACTGGCTAGCTCGTTGGCACCGCCAACAGTGGCTGCGTACCTTTCATGCTGTGGTGTCGGGCATCTCACCTAGGGCTGCACGACCCGTGCCCAGGAGTCCCCTGGTGCTGCGTGTTGATGGGGCCTTCGTGCATAGTTTTTACTCCGCCCGGATGTTCACTTCAGAGAGCAGTTTCCAACCCAATTGCAAGGCATAGAATGCTGAGCTTGAGTAGTGGCCCGGGAACTGAGCTGGCTCGAAGACGCGAGCGACCGGTCGGCAACGGTCGCAGTATAGCGAAGAGGAATCCTAAGATGCTGCTTGTCTTAGTTTTTCTCTAAGTTTTCTTTTATTTCCTTCCTATGCTCGACTGTGCGCACGATGGCTTGATCTTTCTGTGGGTGGGGTGTATCTATCACGGTGCGTGAAGCTGCTATCCAGGCTGTAGTACGAAGTAAGCGTTCAGCAGTTATCTACACTTTTAGTGGACGCAGCAAAACGTGTTCTAATTTTGCATGCATGGGGCTTTTTCTTGCAGCACGGATTGAAGCACGTTGCGGTGCAGCTCGGGTACAGCTACCTCGTTCCGCATCTACTATTTCCTCTGGCTCGCGTGGCCCAGAACTCGTTGAGTCTGGGGGGAGGTACAGTGTATTCCAGCAACTTTTATTTTTTGTTTTTTTTGTTCTGCTGCGGCTCACAACGCTCCTCAGGTAAGATTGAGGGCGTTCGTACAGGCAAGAGAG
>NW_013572417.1:2243-3613 GCF_000499745.2 Eimeria mitis
CGGGAGGCGTACAGCTGAAGCACCTAGCAGTGTTGTATCGCCGAGCTTTCATTGATTTGTTTGTGCTTGCAGACGCACCAACGAGGGTACTTGTACCCATACAGCCCTTCCCCTTGTCGTGGTGCTGTTGTGCATAAGTGTATGGGAGAAGCAGCCGCTAGTGAGCCCCCCCAGCACCCCGTCCGCCCCACCCGGTGCCCTGTACTGGCCCTGCTCTGGCCCCCACTGAGCAGCAGAAAGAGATATATGCTGCTGGGTTGTTTGTATAGAGTGCTGTATATACAGCTGGGTGTGAGAGGTGCCCGCGACAGCCCCAGGCTAGAACAAGAACTAGCTTTATACGCTACAGCATGTATTGGGGTGCCTTCTAGATGTATAAAATACAATATAAATACAAAGAGACAATATATTTACATTGACTAGCACGAGAGAATAAATACAGCTGCTGCTGTGTACACTAGGAGCGGTGCTGAGGCTGCGTTTCAGGCCCTAGAGAGAAGCAGCAGAGGATACAAGCTGGGGGCTGTTGTATGTGTATTTCTTCTGTTTATTCGATATTCTTTCAATAGAAGTTTAATTTATATTTAACTTAACAGTCTTTACTTGCTCTCTGCTTCTCCTGTTGCTTCTCAGTCTATGGGCAGCGGGAGCGGCCGCAGTGTAGCTCCTGCTGCTGCTGCTGCTGCTGCTGCTGCTGCTGCTGCTGCTGCTGCTGTTACAAAGAATGAACCCTACAGCCCGACGTGAAGCTCAGAGTTTCTCTAAACCCCTTCTCCGGGGGGAGCATGCATTTCGTCTTCTGCTGCTCAGCCCCCGCCAGCAGTGCTGGGAGCAGCAGGAGCGGTGTTCCCGCAATGCAGCAACCGCAGCGTTCTAGACGGCAGCAGGAGCAGCAGCAGCAGCAGCAGCAGCAGCAGTAATTACAAAAGCTGCAGCCGAGCAGCTGCAACACATTCCGTCACCGCTGCAGCTGCCGCAGGATCGGCAGCAGCAGCGTAGCAGCAGCAGCAGCAGCAGCAGCAGCAGCAGCAGGTACACAAGCAGCAGGTTCTTCCCTTCGACCTACACCGATACTTATACAACAAGTAGGATCCTTAGTTAACGAAGCAGCAGCAGCAGCAGCAGCGGCAGCTTCAGTAGGGGAAAGCGGGACAGCAGCAACAGCAGCAGCAGCAGCAGCAGCAGCAGCAGCAGCAGCAGCAGCAAAAGTAGTGGGGATCGTTGGATCCCCCCCGTCTACCCCCTTCATTTTGTCTGTCCCTCACATTTGAACCCACAGAAAGGAGGACAGCGACCGCAGCAGCAGCAGCAGCAGCAGCAGCAGCCGCAACAGCAGCAACAGCAGCAGCAGCAGCAGCAGCAGCAGCAGC
>NW_013572417.1:3668-4065 GCF_000499745.2 Eimeria mitis
TTAAGCCTTCCAATGTTTGCGGCTAAACGGGGCTCCCCACGGGCCTCAGCCCCTGCAGCTGTAGCTGCATTAGCAGCAGCGGACGGCGCAGCAGTAGCTGCATCGATGCACGCACCGAACGATGAGCAGCAGCAACAGCAGCAGCAGCAGCAGCAGCAGCAGCAGGAGCAGCAGCAGCAGCAGCAGGATGCATACATTGAGATGCTGCTGAATGATATTCATACTGCTGAGATACAGTGGAACCTAAAATATTCTAGCCGCTACAGACAAAGAACACAGATCCTTTGGCTTGTCTTCTTTCTGCTTCTTCTCTCTCATATTGTGCTGCGAGTGCTGCAGCTGGTGGGGTTGTAACACCTTTTTTTTTTTTTTTTTTTTTTTTTTTTTTTTTTTTTTT
>NW_013572417.1:4420-5164 GCF_000499745.2 Eimeria mitis
GGGTGTAATTTGTTTATCTCTTTCTCTGTTTTGTCTCCTTGTCTGTGTGGTGTCTCATCAATTGTGTTTCTGTGTTTTTCTTTGTCTCTTTTTGTCTCCTTTTGCTTCTGCCCTACCCTCTGTCTCCTGTCTCTTTTGTTTCTCCTTTTCTCTCTGTCTCTCTCTGTCTCTCTCTTTCTCTCTCTCTCTGTCTCTCTCTGTCTCTCTCTGTCTCTCTGTCTCTCTCTCTTTGTCTCTCTGTCTCTCTCTGTCTCTCTCTGTCTCTCTCTGTCTCTCTCTTTCTCCCTTTCTATGGCTGTCTGTGTTTTCTTATTGTTTGTTTATATTTATTTGTGTCGTTTTCTTTCTTTTTTTTTTTTGTTTTGTCTGCTGCACTCACTCAACAAAAGAACGAATTCATCATATCTCCTCATCTTGCTGCTCCCTGCTGCTGCTGCTTCTGCTGCTGCTGCTTTTGCTGCTGCTCGTAAGAGTCCTCCCAACCCCTCAAAAGAAGCAGCACCAGCAGCAGCAGCAGCAGCAGCAGCAGACCCTAACACAACTATTATGGATTCTATACGCAAGGGTGTTCGGCTTAAAAAACTAGAAGATAGCGAGAAAGAAAGAGCTAAACTGCCCCCCAAGGTGCAGGACGCCCCCCCCACACAAAGAGAGGCGCTGCTGGAGTCTATAAGAAAAGGGGTTACACTCAGAAAGACACAGCGTAAGGATTTGTATATATATATATATATATATATATATATA
>NW_013572418.1:0-241 GCF_000499745.2 Eimeria mitis
CCCCTCCCTCCCTCCCTCCCTCCCCCCCCCTTTAACCCTCATAAACCCTCACAAACCCTCACAAACCCCCATACACCCTCATAAACCCTCATAAACCCTCATAAACCCTCATAAACCCTCACAAACCCTCACAAACCCCCATAAACCCTCACAAACCCTCCTAAACCCTCATAAACCCTCATAAACCCTCCTAAACCCTCATAAACCCTTACCTCCATTCCTAATTCCGGGTAATCAATAA
>NW_013572418.1:493-663 GCF_000499745.2 Eimeria mitis
TAAATTAATAAATAAATAAATTAATAAATAAATAAATTAATTAATTAATTAATTAATTTATTAATTAAGGTTTTGGGTTTTTTATTTGGAGCAGTGCTGCTCGTGTTTTTGCGGGATGATGGAAAAAAAAAAAAAAAAAAAAAAAAAAAAAAAAAAAAAAAAAAAAAAAA
>NW_013572418.1:688-1238 GCF_000499745.2 Eimeria mitis
GCATAATAAGTAGGATGTTGTTTAAAGTAATCAGGTAGATCACAAATACATAAAAAAACAAAAAAACAGAAAAAAACAAAAAAAAACCAGAAAAACAGAAAAATAAAGAGAAAAACAACCAAATAAAAGCTAAAACAAAAAACATAAAACAAAACAAAACAAAACAAACAAAACAAACAAACAAACATACCTGCATAATAAATAGGATGTTGTTTAAAGTATTCGGGTAGATCTCCTTCTGTTTTTAATCTTTCTAGTAGTTTAGCATGCGCTATATCTCTCGCAACAATAAGAGTGCCTGTGATAGATAGAGGTGTTTTACATGGTAGTTGTTTTAGTGCTTTTATTATTTCACTCATTGGCTGATCTACATTTAAATTTATTCTCTCCATGCTGCTGCTGCTGCTGCTGCTGCTGCTGCTGCTGCTGCTGCTGCTGCTGGGGGTGGTGGTGCTGGTGGAGATGTCCCAGTCGGCTGTTGGCAAAAAACGAGATGGGTCACGCTCCAGCTCCTCTAGAAATACTAAAAAAAAAAAAAAAAAAAAAAAAA
>NW_013572418.1:2541-2979 GCF_000499745.2 Eimeria mitis
TAAATAAATAAAATAAATAAATAAACATAGTTTTGTTTGTTGATGGAGAAATGTTTTAATATCTATAAAAATAAATTCATAAGAAGAAACCCCAAAAAAAAAACAAAAACAAAAACAAAAAAAACAAAAAGCAAAAACAACAAAAATAAATAAATAAATGAATAAGCAAGATAAATAAATATATAAATGAATAAATAAATAAATAAAATAAATAAATAAATAAATAAATATAGTTTTGTTTGTTGATGGAGAAATGTTTTAATATCTATAAACAGAAATTCATAAGAACCAACTCCACCATAAAAAAACGAAAAAAAAAGATAAAAAAACGAAACAAAAACCAAAAAAAACACCAAAACAAAACAAATAAATAAATAAATAAATAAATAAATAAATAAATAAATAAACTTACTTTTGTTTGTTGATAGAGAAAGGTTT
>NW_013572418.1:3079-3586 GCF_000499745.2 Eimeria mitis
ATAAATAAAATAAATAAAACAAATAAATAGATAAGTATAGTTTTGTTTGTTGATGGAGAAATGTTTTAATATCTATAAAAATAAATTCATAAGAACCCCCAGAACCACCATAAACACCCCAAAAAAATAAAAACAAAAAAAACAAAAAACAAAAACAACAAAAATAAATAAATAAATGAATAAGCAAGATAAATAAAAAAATAAATAAATAAAATAAATAAATAAATAAATAAATAAATAAATTTATTTTTGTTTGTTGATAGAGAAAGGTTTTATTGGCGCTACCGCCTCCTTTTGCAATAAAAAGAAATTCATATGAAGAACCCCCACCATAAAAAAACGAAAAAAAAAGATAAAAAAACGAAACAAAAACCAAAAAAAAACACAAACACAAAATAAATAAATAAATAAATAAATAAATAAACAAATAGACTTACTTTTGTTTGTTGATAGAGAAAGGTTTTATTGGCGCTACCGCCTCCTTTTGCAATAAAAAGAAATTCATAT
>NW_013572418.1:3686-4685 GCF_000499745.2 Eimeria mitis
ACCAAAACAAAACAAATAAATAAATAAATAAATAAATAGACTTACTTTTGTTTGTTGATAGAGAAATGTTTTATTGGCGCTACCGCCTCCTTTTGCAATAAAAAGAAATTCATATGAAGAACCACCAACTGAAGATATATCTATCTGAGCCGGCAAATTGCAGCGTGTGTTCACCTCCTTATACATATCTAGCGGCGCCATCTGTATAAAAAAAAATAAAAAAATAAATAAATATATTATTATTCTTTGTTTCCTTTTTATTATATTGTTTGTTTGTTGGTTTGTTTATTTAGTTTTTTGTTTTGGTGTTTTTTTAGTTTTTTATTTGGTTTTTTGGTTGTTTATTAAGCCCCTAATACAGGTTCAGGGGGGCCATCTGTATAAAAAAAAATAAAAAAAAAATATAAAATAAATATAAAATAAAAAAAATAAATAAATAAATTATTATTCTTTGTTGTTTCTTTGTATGTTTAGTACGTTGTCTGTCTGTCTGTTTTTTTTTTTATTTTTTGTTTTTTATTTGGTTGGTTGGTTGTTTATATATACAAATAAATAAACAAATAAATAAACAAACAAACAAATAAACAAATAAACAAATAAATAAACAAACAAAATAAATAAATAAATGAATAAATAAAATAAATGAATAAATAAATAAATAAATAAATAATATTTAATTGTGTATAAGCTTGATAGAGCCTCTTCGTCTCCTAATACAGCAATAAATACACAAAAAGATAAGAGAAAAAACTAAATAAATAAATAAAATAAATAAAATAAATAAAATAAATAAAAAAAATAAATAAATAAATAAATATAAACCTGACTATAATAAAGATTTCCTTGTGTATATATATATAAGCTTGATAGAGCTTCTTTCTCTCCTTATACATCACCACATACACCAATAAATACATAAATAAATACATAAAAAACAGAGAAAAAACTAAATAAATAAATAAATAAAATAAACAAATAAATAAATAAAATAAATAAAAT
>NW_013572420.1:0-1346 GCF_000499745.2 Eimeria mitis
GATTGCCAGTCAGCCTAGCGTTGCATAGCTGTACACGGCAGAATGACGCGCCTTCCTGCCGGCCACCCTGCACACAGGGAACGCTGGCCTCAAGCCTCTCGGCGCCATTCACCGAACGCCGGCACAGCAGATAGGGCACGCACCGGAAACGCCACGCTGGGATGCCACACATACAAAGCAACCGAAGCAATAAAGCGTCGCTATTAATCATGCAATCATGGACGACACTCATGTCGCACTGCCATGAGCGCTCCTGCGCCTGCACCGGCAAAGGAAACAATTTTAGAGGGATTTCATATTCAGCATGCAAACCCCGGCGACGTAGCTGATTCCACGTCACCCCCTGACATCTAAAAACACAACCACATTTACCACATACTCTTCCCCTCCCAGCAACGTAAGTACGTATGGCACGTTTCAAAGCTTATCGAGATCAACCAACAAATCCATTATCTTCAGATCCACCGTCTCATGCCTGCTAGCGGCCTTGTACGTATCGCTGGCTGGAGCAGTTTTCCACATATATCGAGGGCGAAAAGAACTCGAGAGAACATGCAACACAGTTTGCAACCACTGTTTTTGGAGACACTTGCGACGCGACGACCAAACATGTGTATTGTGATGCAAACCAAATACACTGTGCGTAGGCCGGTGCCTTCCACGCATGACATCCCGGCCTTGNGTGTATTGTGATGCAAACCAAATACACTGTGCGTAGGCCGGTGCCTTCCACGCATGACATCCCGGCCTTGCTGCCAGTCCAGATTCAAACGTTACGCTAGAGTCCTTGACTCCGTAGTTTATGACACTGATACACCCTCATACTGCTTCCTCACTGTGCATATCAGGAAAGCTAACCGACCACGAGTATGCTCACGAGCGTGCCAGTCATGCCCCACTCAATACAACACATTCTAAGTATCAATGGTTCATTTCCTAGCAAAATGCTAACAGAAGCCTTGAGGTCGACGCAGATACTACCCAAAGCGCTGGTAAACGTTGCTATATGCATCCAGGCTGCGATGGCGCTTTCCGCAAGCAAGCTATGTGAAATGCTTTATGCACGTGATCAAAGCTCGACGCTACAAGATTACATGGAGCGCCATGCACTGCACCTAACACCCCTAGCGCCGGAGCATTTTTCGCTTCCTTACTACCAGTTCCCAAAATGTCTCAAAATTAGCAAATCTCCAGGGGCTGAATTAACACGTTCTCCAGAATTTGCCTACACTGGCTCCTTACTGGCTGGACCCAACAACGCACAGTCGCACGAAATGCAATCTACCGATAGAGCCATCTGTAGGCCTAGCTCCAGCGCCGAAGCATCTCGCGCCAATACCTCATGG
>NW_013572420.1:1446-2353 GCF_000499745.2 Eimeria mitis
CATTTGCCTACACCGGCTCCTTACTGGCTGGACCCAACAACGCACAGTCGCACGAAAGGCAATCTACCGATAGAGCCATCTGTAGGCCTAGCTCCAGCGCCGAAGCATCTCGCGCCAATACCTCATGGTCCCCTCACTTCTTGACAACCCGAGCAACATTAGTGTTGTGCACCTCGACGAAATTCTAAGGCCGTGCAACCCTAGCCTAGCATGCGAATTCCCATGCCCAACACGGCACGTGCTGACGCCCAACCAGTCACGCAACGATCCAGACAAGCAGAGAAAACAAGCTGTACTGACGGACAATACAGACGACAGCGCTAGCCACCCCACATCTCTCCAGAAGCAATAGCAAAATCTTGCTGCTGGGGGAGCTGCAGCTGCACAATAACGCTGCAACGCACGGCCTATGACGATACGTGTAATGCGTTTACTTTGCTGACGTATGTGTCTCTGACGACCTGCAGGCAGTCTACAGAGAATATGCTGCGATTTTGCGCACCCTTTATGCACGTAAACCCACCTGCACGAGTCATGTTTGGTACGGCCAGGGCAGCTTAGCAAACGGCACCAGTACAACTTGACTTCCCCGATTGAGCCACAATGCCCAATGAACAGTCGTTCAAACACCTGCTGTCCCGCGCTCCGCACTGACTGGATCCAACGGTGGGCTGTCGCAGGAAAAGCAATCGGGCGTTAGGCTTAACGACCGGTTGAGCTCCTGCTCCACAAAATATCGTGCCGACACCTCATGCCCTGCAAACTCCTACGCGACAAGATTGCCCCTCTGCAGCTCCACCAAGTTCTAAGGTTATACAACGGTAGCGTAGCCTACAGCTCCCCTTGCCCAACGCAGAACGTACTGAAGCCCAACCAGTCAAACACCAGGGGACGCATCTTAACGGCC
>NW_013572420.1:2453-3320 GCF_000499745.2 Eimeria mitis
TCCCCTTGCCCAACGCAGAACGTACTGAAGCCCAACCAGTCAAACACCAGGGGACGCATCTTAACGGCCCCAACATCGCGTCGGAAGCAAGAGCCAAGGCTTGCTGCTGGTGAAGCCGCGGCCGCACAATAACGTTGCGACTCACGGTCTATGAAACAACGTGCCGAATGTGTGTCATGAACGCGTACCTCCACGTCTAGGACACCTGTTGGTTACGGCCACGCCACCCTACCAAGCGGCACCCATACAACATGGCTTCCTCGCTTTAACCAGAATGCCCAACGAACAGCGTTTTAACCACCTGCCTACACATGCCCCGTACTGACTGGAAAAAACAATAGGCGGTCACAACAAAGACAATTGGGCAAAGACAATTGGGTCGTAGTGCCATCGAAAGGCTGCGTCGTCTCCTGCCAACACCTCGTGCCCTGCGCATTCCTGCACGACCGAATCACCATGACCCTGGTGGAGCTCCACGACGTTCTAAGGATGAGCATCCATAGCCTAGCCTACAATTTCCCTTGACCAAAGCGGACCCTGCTGACGCCCAAGCAGCCCCACAAATGTACAGACAAGCAGAGCAAATAAGCAATACTGACTGGCGAACCCGGCGCCAGCGATAGGGCCACCAAACGTGCTCGATAAACACGAGCCAACGCTTGCTGCTGGACGTGCTGCGGCCGCAGATTAAAATTGCAACGCACGGTCTATAACCGCACGGGTGAGCGCTTTGCATTGCTGACATTTGTGTGCCGCTGCTGGCCGATTGACTGCCTACATAGAGCATCCTGGAACGTTAGAGGCCCAGCATTAGTCCAGGATACACCACAACTTCCCCTCTTGATCCCCAATGCCCAATGAACAGAG
>NW_013572420.1:3420-3658 GCF_000499745.2 Eimeria mitis
GTTGACTGCCTACATAGAGCATCCTGGAACGCTAGAGGCCCAGCATTAGTCCAGGATACACCACAACTTCCCCTCTTGATCCCCAATGCCCAATGAACAGAGTTCCCAGCGCCTGCCGACACCGCGCGCCTTACTGACTGGACACAACAACGTTCAGTCGGAATAAATGCAACCTCGCGCTGGCGCCATCCATCGGTCGCCTTCAACTGCCACAACCTCTTGCCCTGAGACCTGATGT
>NW_013572420.1:3758-7769 GCF_000499745.2 Eimeria mitis
AACGTTCAGTCGGAATAAATGCAACCTCGCGTTAGCGTCATCCATCAGTTGCCTTCCACTGCCGCTCTTGCCCTGAGACCTGATGTCCTGCAAACGCTTGCGTCACCCCAACAGCAGCAGCGGTGTGCAGATCCACGCACTACTAACCCTGTGTAACCGTAGCCTACCCTTCAACTTGGGTTGCACAACGTGGAATGTGCAAAATCCCAACTGGTCAACCACAGATACAGATAAGCAGGAAAAGCAGACAAAATTGACAGCCAAACCAGACGCGAGTCCCACACCCCCACATCGCACAGGAACCAAGGGACGACTCGTGCGGCTGCGGAAGCCGCTGCCGCACGATGGCGTTGCAACGCACGGTCTATGACAGCACATGCGTGGCGTTTGCTCCGCTGACATTTGTGTGAGTGGCGACCAGCAGACCGCCTATAGCATGCCTCCTGCAACTTGGCACACCCGCTATGCATGCACGTCCTTGTTCAGGAGCCCCCGTTTGCTACGGCCAGGGGGCCCTAGCCAACGACACCGGTACTCCACAACTTGCCCGCTTCATCCAAGATGGCGAATCCTCTGCCCCGCACACATCTGCCTACACCGCGCGCCTTACTGACTGGACACAACGACGCACAGTCGCAGCAAACGCAACCTCGCGCTGGCGCCATCCATCGGTCGCCTTCAACTGCCACAACCTCTTGCCCTGAGACCTGATGTCCTGCAAACGCTTGCGTCACCCCAACAGCAGCAGCGGTGTGCAGATCCACGCACTACTAACCCTGTGTAACCGTAGCCTACCCTTCAACTTGGGTTGCACAACGTGGAATGTGCAAAATCCCAACTGGTCAACCACAGATACAGATAAGCAGGAAAAGCAGACAAAATTGACAGCCAAACCAGACGCGAGTCCCACACCCCCACATCGCACAGGAACCAAGGGACGACTCGTGCGGCTGCGGAAGCCGCTGCCGCACGATGGCGTTGCAACGCACGGTCTATGACAGCACATGCGTGGCGTTTGCTCCGCTGACATTTGTGTGAGTGGCGACCAGCAGACCGCCTATAGCATGCCTCCTGCAACTTGGCACACCCGCTATGCATGCACGTCCTTGTTCAGGAGCCCCCGTTTGCTACGGCCAGGGGGCCCTAGCCAACGACACCGGTACACCACAACTTGCCCGCTTCATCCAAGATGGCGAATCCTCTGCCCCGCACACATCTGCCTACACCGCGCGCCTTACTGACTGGACACAACGACGCACAGTCGCAGCAAACGCAACCTCGCGCTGGCGCCATCCATCGGTCGCCTTCAACTGCCACAACCTCTTGCCCTGAGACCTGATGTCCTGCAAACGCTTGCGTCACCCCAACAGCAGCAGCGGTGTGCAGATCCACGCACTACTAACCCTGTGTAACCGTAGCCTACCCTTCAACTTGGGTTGCACAACGTGGAATGTGCAGAATCCCAACTGGTCAACCACAGATACAGATAAGCAGGAAAAGCAAACAAAATTGACAGCCAAATCAGACGCGAGTCCCACACCCCCACATCGCACAGGAACCAAGGGACGACTCGCGCGGCTGCGGAAGCCGCTGCCGCACGATGGCGTTGCAACGCACGGTCTATGGCAGCACATGCGTGGCGTTTGCTCCGCTGACATTTGTGTGAGTGGCGACCAGCAGACCGCCTATAGCATGCCTCCTGCAACTTGGCACACCCGCTATGCATGCACGTCCTTGTTCAGGAGCCCCCGTTTGCTACGGCCAGGGGGCCCTAGCCAACGACACCGGTACTCCACAACTTGCCCGCTTCATCCAAGATGGCGAATCCTCTGCCCCGCACACATCTGCCTACACTGCGCGCCTTACTGCCTGGACACAACAACGTCCAGTCGAAACAAATGCAACCCCGCGTTAGCGCCATCCATCCGTTGCCTTGCACCGGCGCGTCAGCTCACACTACGAAATTCACCATACTGTGTAGAAGTACTAAATGTGTTTCCACAATTTGTGCTGGTCACGCCCTCTGCAGTGAGCCGACGACTCGATGTTTTGTTTCAAACCTTTGTCGGGTGGAATATGCACCAAATGTTTGAAGCAAAGCACATTGTAGTCGGTTTTGCCTCCTAACCCGTATTTCAGTGCACATATACTGCGTCACGAGTTCCCTGAAAACATTTGGAATGTCAGACTCCCGGCGTACTGACCTGCTCTACGTCATAGCCTCCCTTGCCCGCTACCCAATACATACACAATGTGGCGCTGCCTCATTTGCTTCACCAGAGGCATTTACACAACTCCCGTTGACCGCGTTGGAGCCCCTGGCCAACGTTCGCTATTCCCGTCCTGCGCAGAACAATTGTCAGCACATAGCCGCAATGGCCATCAACACAACTGAACGTTTGACGCCAACCACTGCATAAATGTTGCTGTCCCCTACTAGGCATCGTGGTACAGATAACCTGCCCCAACATTCCACTGAAACAGTTCGTAATGTCCGACACTGTCACGCAAATGCATATCGCCATGTCACTGTGCCTCGCCTCATCAGGTATCAGTGGAGAAGAGCACGGTTGAAGGCAAACGCTCCCCCACTTTTTCCCACACCACAGCTTCATAGGTCAGCGTGCACGTAGATAAACATCAATGACTGCCATCACGTGGCACTGTAAGGTGCCTGTAACTGCGGGAAGAAGGTAAACTTGCTTGACCTGCATCAGAGTTACTTCAAATTATTATAGCCTCTAAAGGCTTTCTGCCTTAGCCTTGCGGTCTCCTTAGTATTCGCATACCTCCTGGCCAAAAGCCCGTGCGAACGCAACGCCAAAACTGACGTCGCCATACCGAGGTTGTAGCCTCAGGCAAACATGCTGCATGAGCCAGTGATGCTCACATGCCCACCAACAGCAGTTCTCCGCCAAATACTGCATAAACGCCTATCGGCGGAAGGGAGTCAGTTTAGCCAGATTAGGCGGACCAAGCGCAAGGTTGCTGACAAACCCGAAACGATGCAACTGACGGAATGACACCTCCCTGGCGAATATGTGGTCGTTCTAAGACCAAATATAGTCGCACATGTTAAAGTCAACAATGATATATCACGCACGCGAACGTAGGTGCCCAGTAACATCTTCCCCCTTGGTGACTATTAACCGATGCTACAAACACCACCGCTCAAAGCGGGTATCTCGAAGGAGTATTTGCTACACATCCATAGACGACACCTAGACTGTACAGAAGGCAGTCTAGTTGATCTCATCTAACCAGTACCACCTACGTCCCCTACGGATTCCACTTTTTAGTTCACCCAACAGATACGCAATTAGCTAGGGCCCTTCGTTGCTTCTGTCCAAACTACAAGCGCATTTACACGATGTGTGTTCGCGACAACCCTGGCCCGCGACCCCGCCTTGACTACGTTTCCAACCACAGAACAACTGCCGCCATACGCACGCAAGGTCGAGTACAATGCGTCTAAGCGCTTGACATAAATCCCCGCGTAGGCGTTGCTACTTCTACATCGAACCACGCATCTTGCTTCACATTTCTTGCGTTACCACCTCGCTGAGACCGCTCGTGATGGCATACCTTGCAAAGCCCAAACCCGTGCCCAAGAGCACCCCGAAGAAGGGCAAGATGAATGCACAACTAGCTCCCCATCCGTCTCATACTGCAACACCGTAGAACATCCCACATGAAGAAATATATCTATGCGTGTTACTCATCAGCTTGAAACGCGGCAATACTCAATCCCCTCATATAAGTTCAGTGGGCTACTGCGGGCATACTTGCTGGGCAAAATAGAGCGTGATGCCAGCGTCAGATGAGGGTTCATCACACCGCGGCGGTAGGTGGTCGAATGCGTATTACATGGCCCTACAATGTGTACACTTGTACGCCTCTACAAAACCCCCCAAATAGTGCATATCCCTTTTGTAGCTAGATGCGCCGATTTAGACCACGGCACAAGAACCAAGCGCAAGTTCAATACCACAGAACGATGCATTTGGCTAG
>NW_013572420.1:7869-8016 GCF_000499745.2 Eimeria mitis
AAGGTTGTAGCCTCAGGCAAACATGCTGCATGCGCCAGTGATGCTCACGTGCCCACGAACAGCAGTTCTCCGCCAAATGTTGACTTTAACATTTGCGATTATATTTGGTCTTAGAACAACCACCTATTCGCCAGGGAGGTGCCATTC
>NW_013572420.1:8116-8256 GCF_000499745.2 Eimeria mitis
AGCTATAATAGTTTGAAGTAACTCTGATGCAAGTCAAGCAAGTTTACCTTCTTCCCGCAGTTACAGGTACCCTACAGTGCCACGTGATGGCAGTCATTGATGTTTATCTACGTGCACGCTGGCCTATGAAGCTGTGGTGT
>NW_013572420.1:8356-8999 GCF_000499745.2 Eimeria mitis
TGGCGGAGCGGAGACAAGGATATATCACGCACCCGAACGTAGGTGCCCAGTAACATCATCCCCCTTGGTGACTATATTAACCGATGCTACGAACACCACCGCTCAAAGCGGGTATCTCGAAGGAGTATTTGCTACACATCCATAGACGACACCTAGTCTGTACACAAGGCAGTCTAGTTAATCTCATCTAACCAGTACCACCTACGTCTCCTACGGATTCCACTTTTTAGTTCACCCAACAGATACGCAATTAGTTAGGGCCCTTCGTTGCTTCTGTCCAAACTACAAGCGCATTTACATGATGTATGTTCGCGACAACCCTCGACTCCGCCTTGACTACGTTTCTAACCACAGAACAGCTGCCGCCATACGCATGCAAGGTCGAGTACAATGCGACTAAGCGCTTGAAATAAATCCCCGCGTAGCCGTTGCTACTTCTACATCGAACCACGCATCTTGCTTCACATTTCTTGCGTTACCACGTCGCTGAGACCGCTCCTGATGGCATACTTTGCAAAGCCCAAACCAGTGCCCAAGAGCACCCCGAAGAAGGGCAAGATGAATGCAGAACAAAGCTCCCGCTCCGTCTCATACTGCAACACCGTAGAACGTCCCACATGAAGTAATATATCTATGCGTGTTA
>NW_013572420.1:9150-9221 GCF_000499745.2 Eimeria mitis
GATGCGTATTACATGGCCCTACAATGTGTACACTTCTACGCCTCTACAAAACCCCAAAAATAGTGCATATC
>NW_013572420.1:9321-9616 GCF_000499745.2 Eimeria mitis
TTCATCAGCTTAAAACGTGGCAATACTCAATACCCTCAACATAAGTTCAGTGAGCTACTGCGGGCATACTTTCTGGGCAAAATAGAGCGTGATCCCAGCGTCAGATGAGGGTTCATCACACCGCGGCGGTAGGTGGTCGAATGCGTATTACATGGCCCTACAATGTGTACACTTCTACGCCTCTACAAAACCCCAAAAATAGTGCATATCCCTTTTGTAGCTAGCTGCGCCGATTTAGACCACGGCACAAGAACCAAGCGCAAGTTCAATACCACAGAACGATGCATTTGGCTAG
>NW_013572420.1:9633-9912 GCF_000499745.2 Eimeria mitis
CGAATCGCGGTTTGTTGGAAACCCGCAGGGAAACAAGAAGTTGAAGACGCAGAAAATGCAATGAAACGCACATGAGCAAAGGGCCCATCTACCACGTTCGTGTCCGATGACTATGGATCCATGACGTGAATACGCTGGCGTGAAATGGTTAGCTTGAAAGAATGTTAGCCACACCTTCACGCATTGTATTTACTTCGAACGCGAAACAACGTAAACAATCTAATCAAATCAGGATAATCCCGCTCCACTATAAAATCTGCTTTGTTGTGAAAAAGCGCC
>NW_013572420.1:10192-10497 GCF_000499745.2 Eimeria mitis
GCGCCAGGACACCCCGCCCCAGTAGTTACCAACAAAGGGCGTGACCAAAGCAAACCGAGATATCACTTATTCCCACGATCTGACTTCATTCACGTGGACGCATAAACAGACGTTTTCATGGATATTCTCGTACAACCTGAAATGCAGTAGTACTCAGAACTGCGCCGATAATATGAATTTGTCTTGCATGTTTCAGATCTTTGACTAACGCATCGCATCTCCACCATTCGGGCTCCTTATTATTGTCGCACTTTCTGTGGAAACAGTGTGCGCTCGCAACGCCAAAGAAGACTCCTTCACATCGC
>NW_013572420.1:10597-10897 GCF_000499745.2 Eimeria mitis
GTTTTCATGGATACTCTCGTACAACCTGAAATGCAGTAGTACGCAGAACTGCGCCGATAAGATGAATTTGTCTTGCATGTTTCAGACCTTTGACTAACGCATCGCATCTCCACCATTCGGGCTGCTTATTATTGTCGCACTTTCTGTGGAAACAGTGTGCGCTCGCAACGCCAAAGAAGACTCCTTCACATCGCTGCACTTGACACAGGCAGATAAATTCTATAACCCGCATATGCTAACAAAGCCATGCTCCCTAGCTCTCGGCCACGTATTGCGTGTGCTCGGGCCCGCACACAAACA
>NW_013572420.1:10997-11955 GCF_000499745.2 Eimeria mitis
CAACGCACGGTCTATGACAGAACATGTGTGGCGTTTGCTTCGCTGACATTTGTGTGTGGCTGGCGGCCAGCAGACCGCCTATAGCATGCCTCCTGCAACTTGGCACACCCGCTATGCATGCACGTCCTTGTTCAGGAGCCCCCGTTTGCTACGGCCAGGAGGCCCTAGCCAACGGCGCCGGTACTCCACGACTTTCCCGCTTCGTCCAAGATGGCGAATCCTCTGCCCCGCACACATCTGCCTACAGCCGCTCCTTACTGCCTGGACACAACAACGTCCAGTCGAAACAAATGCAACCCCGCGTTAGCGCCATCCATCCGTTGCCTTCCACCGGCATGTCAGCCCACACTACGAAATTCACCATACTTTGTAGA
Source organism: Eimeria mitis (assembly GCF_000499745.2). NCBI lineage: Eukaryota > Apicomplexa > Conoidasida > Eucoccidiorida > Eimeriidae > Eimeria > Eimeria mitis. The sequence goes on from NW_013572420.1 coordinate 11,372, forward strand.
AGTACTAAATGTGTTTCCAAAATTTGCGCTGGTCAAGCCCTCTGCAGCGAAGCGACGACTCGATGTTTTGTTTCAAACCTTTGTCGGGTGGATTATGCACCAAATGTTTGAAGCAAAGCACATTGTAGTCGGGTTTGCCTCCTAACCCGTACTTCAGTACACATATACTGCATCACGAGTTCCCTGAAAACATTTGGAATGTCAGACTCCCGGCGTACTGACCTGCTCTACGTCTTAGCATCCCTTGCCCGCTACCCAATACATACACAATGTGGCGCTGCCTCATTTGCTTCTCCAGAGGCATTTACACAACTCCCGTTGACCGCGTTGGAGCCCCTGGCCAACGTTCGCTATTCCCGTCCTACGCAGGACAATTGTCAGCACATAGCCGCGATGGCCATCAACACAACTGAACGTTTGACGCCAACCACTGCATAAATGTTGCTGCCCCCTACTAGGCATCGTGGTACAGATCACCTGCCCCAACATTTCACTGAAACAGTTCGTAATGTCAGACACTGTCACGCAAATGCATATCGCCATGTCACTGTGCCTCGCCTCATCAGGTATCAGTGGAGAAGAGC
>NW_013572420.1:12055-12316 GCF_000499745.2 Eimeria mitis
CTCAGACTCCCGGCGTACTGACCTGCTCTACGTCTTAGCCTCCCTTGCCCGCTACCCAATACATACACAATGTGGCGCTGCCTCATTTGCTTCACCAGGGGCATTTACACAACTCCCGTTGACCGCGTTGGAGCCCCTGGCCAACGTTCGCTATTTCCGTCCTGCGCAGAACAATTGTCAGCACATAGCCCCAATGGCCATCAACACAACTGAACGTTTGACGCCAACCACTGCATAAATGTTGCTGTCCCCTACTAGGCA
>NW_013572420.1:12467-12649 GCF_000499745.2 Eimeria mitis
CCAGCGTGCACGTAGATAAACATCAATGACTGCCATCACGTGGCACTGTAGGCTACCTGTAACTGCGGGAAGAAGGTTAACTTGCTTGACCTGCATCAGAGTTACTTCAAACTATTATAGCCTCTAAAGGCTTTCTGCCTTAGCCTTGCGGTCTCCTTAGTATTCGCATACCTCCTGGCCAA
>NW_013572420.1:12683-13063 GCF_000499745.2 Eimeria mitis
GAGGTTGTAGCCTCAGGCAAACATGCTGCATGAGCCAGTGATGCTCACGTGCCCACGAACAGCAATACTGCATAAACGCCTATCGGCGGAAGGGAGTCAGTTTAGCCAGGTTAGGCGGACCAAGCGCAAGGTTGCTGACAAACCCGAAACGATGCAACTGACGGAATGGCACCTCCCTGGCGAATAGGTGGTTGTTCTAAGACCAAATATAATCGCAAATGTTAAAGTCAACAAGGATGTATCACGCACGCGAACGTAGGTGCCCAGTAACATCTTCCCCCTTGGTGACTATATTAACCGATGCTACGAGCACCACCGCTCAAAGCGGGTATCTCGAAGGAGTATTTGCTACACATCCATAGACGACACCTAGTCTGTAC
>NW_013572420.1:13177-13539 GCF_000499745.2 Eimeria mitis
GACTACAAGCGCATTTACATGATGTATGTTCGCGACAACCCTCGACCCCTCCTTGACTACGTTTCTAACCACAGAACAACTGCAGCCATACGCATGCAAGGTCGAGTACAATGCGACTAAGCGCTTGAAATAAATCCCCGCGTAGCCGTTGGTACTTCTACATCGAACCACGCATCTTGCTTCACATTTCTTGCGTTACCACGTCGCTGAGACCGCTCGTGATGGCATACTTTGCAAAGCTCAAACCCGTGCCCAAGAGCACCCCGAAGAAGGGCAAGATGAATGCAGAACTAGCTCCCGCTCCGTCTCATACTGCAACACCGTAGAACGTCCCACATGAAGTAATATATCTATGCGTGTTA
>NW_013572420.1:13842-14357 GCF_000499745.2 Eimeria mitis
TGAATCGCGGTTGGTTGGAAACCCGCAGGGAAACAAGAAGTTGAAGACGCAGAAAATGCAGTGAAACGCACATGAGCAAAGGGCCCATCTACCACGTTCGTGTCCGATGACTATGGATCCATGACGTGAATACCCTGGCGTGAAATGGTTAGCTTGAAAGAATGTTAGCCACACCTTCACACACTGTATTTACTTCGAACGCGAGACAGCGTAAACAATCTAATCAAATCAGGATAATCCCGCTCCACTATAAAATGTGCTTTGTTGTGAAAAAGCGCCATGCATATTCCAACAGTTCGTGTTGGCCGTGGCGTTGGCTGGGACTATCCTCTTGCTATTCCCTGCAGGACATTTATCGTCATACATAATCGGGGTGATATTAACGCAACCGAATCTTGACACGAATCACCGCTTAGTTGCCGCTGCCTCGCACCAATTATTTTCCGCATTATATATATATATATATATATATATATATATATATATATATATATATATATATATATATATATATA
>NW_013572420.1:14457-14650 GCF_000499745.2 Eimeria mitis
AACAGCGTAAACAATCTAATCAAATCAGGATAATCCCGCTCCACTATAAAATCTGCTTTGTTGTGAAAAAGCGCCATGCATATTCCAACAGTTCGTGTTGGCCGTGGTGTTGGCTGGGACTAGCCTCTTGCTATTCCCTGCAGGACATTTATCGTCATACATAATCGGGGTGATATTAACGCAACCGAATCTT
>NW_013572420.1:14834-15051 GCF_000499745.2 Eimeria mitis
ACGTCAGGACACCCCGCCCCAGTAGTTACCAACAAAGGGTGTGACCAAAGCAAACCGAGATATCACTTATTCCCACGATCTGACTTCATTCACGTGCACGCATAAACAGACATTTTCATGGATACTCTCGTACAACCTGAAATGCAATAGTACGCAGAACTGCGCCGATAAGATGAATTTGTCTTGCATGTTTCAGACCTTTGACTAACGCATCGCA
>NW_013572420.1:15146-15574 GCF_000499745.2 Eimeria mitis
AGACAGGCAGATAAACTCTATAAACCGAATATGCTAACAAAGCCATGCTCCCTAGCTCTCGGCCACGTATTGCGTGTGCTCGGGCCCGCACACAAACATGATACAAACCCGCCCAAAAAACAAAGCGCAAACTTAATGTTAACTGCTAGGCAATGCATCTGGCTGCATGGGGATTCCTTGTCGAAGCGCGCTCCGCTGGAAGCCTAACGAGAGTAGAAAATGTTCGAGACGTCCTTGAAACACTAGCTGCCTGCTAATCGATTGTCGCATTCTCATATGCCTCAGCCCAGTATGCTGATGTGCTCTGGACGTTTTGTTGGGAGATGTGTGAAGTCAGTTACGCACCTGTAGGTTGCGCGGGACACCGAACCCCAACCATGCTGGGTAATCTCGTCTAAGCAAATGCACCGGCCTGTACGACACTTAAT
>NW_013572420.1:15674-16062 GCF_000499745.2 Eimeria mitis
ACATACACAATAAGCCACTGCCTCCAAGTTCCTTCTTGCGTTCTTTATAGGCATTTACACAAGTCGTACTGGCCGCGCTGTGAGCCCCTGGCGGCCCTTCGCTACTCCCGTCCTGGGCAGAGCAACGGTCATCACAGGGAACCCGACTTGCCTTCAGTGCAACCAAAATTTGACTCTCCCCAGTAGGGCACAGCAGCAAAGGGCACGTTTAAAAACAAATGCACCCCGATTTGTTCCCACACCACAACTTCGTAGGTCGGTCGGCGTGCAGGTGGGTAGACATCCATGACTGCCATCAGACAGCGCGAAATTGTAAAGTATCCGTAAATGCGGCAAAACGGTTAACGTGCTTGACGCGCTTCAGACGTGCTTCAAACTATTCCACCAT
>NW_013572420.1:16162-17977 GCF_000499745.2 Eimeria mitis
CCACAGGCAGATAAACTCTATAAACCGAATATGCTAACAAAATCATGCTCCCTAGGTCTCGGCCAAGTATTGCGTGTGCTCGGGCTCGCACACAAACATGATACAAACCCGCCCGAAAAACAAAGCGCAAATTTAATGTCAACTGCTAGGCAATGCATCTGGCTGCACGGGGATTCGTTGTCGAAGCGCGCTCCGCTGGAAGCCTAACGAGAGTCGAAAATGCTCGAGACGTCCTTGAAACACTAGCTGCCTGCTAATCGATTGTCTCATTCTCATATGCCTCAGCCCAGTATGCTAATGTGCTCTGGACGTTTTGTTGGGAGATGTTTGAAGTCAGTTACGCACCTGTAGGTTGCGTGGGACACCGAACCCCAACCATGCTGGGTAATCTCGTCTAAGCAAATGCACCGGCCTGTACGACACTTAATTAAAGTCTTGTTTCCAATGCATACACAATAATCCACTGCCTCCAAGTTCCTTCTTGCGTTCTTTATAAGCATTTACACAAGTCGTACTGGCCGCGCTGTGAGCCCCTGGCGGCCCTTCGCTATTCCCGTCCTGGGCAGAACAACAGCCATCACAGGGAACCCGACTTGCCTTCAGTGCGACCAAAATTTGACTCTCCCCAGTAAGGCACAGCAGGCAAGGTCACAGTTGAAGGCGAATACACCCCGATTTGTTCCCACACCACAGATTCATAGGCCGGTCGGCGTGCAGGTGGATAGACATCCATGACTGCCATCAGACAGCGCGAAACTGTAAAGTATCCGTAAATGCGGCAAAACGCCAAACGTGCTTGACGCGCTTCAGACTTGCTTCGAACTATTCTACCATCTAACGGCTTTCTACCTTCGCCTCGTGGGCTCCTTAGTATGCGCATACCGCCTGGCCGAAAACCCATGAGAGCGCAACGCCAAAGAAGTCGTCCCCACGCAGACGTTGTAGACTCAGGCGAACATACCTAATAACCCACTCATGCTCACATGCACAAGCGCAGGAGCCCTCCGCCAAACACTGCATACTCCCATCGGAGAAAGGAGTGTAGTCTAGCCAGGGCAGGGGGAGCAAGCGCAAGCTTGCTGACAACTTCAAAAACGATGCAACTGGCTCAATGGCACTGCCGAATATCTGGTCATTGTAAGACCAACGATAACCGCAAACGTTTAAGGCAACGAAGACATATCAAGCACACGAATGTAGACTTCCTGCAACACCTTCCGCCCTGATGGTTATTACCCTATGCTACAAAACACCACCGCGCAAGGTGGGTAGCTCGGAGTATTATTAGCTGCGCATCCATAACTGACACGTACTTCGTACAGAAGGCAGTCTCATCTCGTCTAGCCAGAACCGTCTGCATCCACCACAGATCCCGCATCATTTTGTTCATACAATCGCTGCACAACTGGCTAGGGGCTTTTATTGGCTTTGTGCAAACTACATGCGTATTAGGTGAGTTCGCAGCAACCCTCGGCGGCAGCCCTCCCTTGCATACCTTTCTAACCACAGACCAACATCCACCATACGTAAGCGAGCTCGCCGTCAATGCGGAAAAACGCTTGATACAAGCCCTCGCGGAGTCGTTTCTACTTCCAACGATGCATTTTGCTGTACATTTACTGCGTCAGGATTTCACTGCGATCGTTCGTAATCCTACACCTTGCTTCGTAAACGCATTTCGCAGATTCAAAAATCTCCGCGCACGAATACACCCGGCGAAGAGCACGGCCAACGCATAACGAGCTCCCGTTTCGTCTCCTACTGCAACACGGAAGAGCGGCACACAGGCAGATATACATTGATCCGTGGCACCAG
>NW_013572420.1:18010-20056 GCF_000499745.2 Eimeria mitis
TGAGTAGGTTAGTTCGCTGTGTATGGCACACTTCCTGGGCAATGTCGCGTGGAAAGGTACCGTCAGAACCGTTTCCGCCACACTGCAGGCGTAACCGCCCGCCCACAAAGTGCATACTTTCACGACGCTCGCATATGGAGGTCTCGAAGTTCTCTGCCAAATACTGCGCATACCCTTTCTGGCACACGGAGCGGATTTGGAGCAGCACACGCGAACCATGCGCAAGCCTAATCCAAACTAAAAAGCGATGCACCTGGCTGATTGAAGCCCCTATCGTTGGACGACTAGAAACGCAAAATGATACCGATGCACGGGAATCAGCACGTGAGCCCACAACAAGTGCCTGCTCCCGGTTTGTCTCTGTCTCCTATGTTGGAGTGCTTTGAGCACTTTGCCGCTAGCTGCAGATCTCGGACGAAGCTCAGTGACACAATTGTCAGTTGTGCCTACTCCGAACGCAAGGCAGCTGGACTGATATCAGCAAAAACCGAAACAATCGTCTGCAGTACAGGGTCCGCCGTACCAACCAATTCCACAATGAGCTACGGGAACGGCCTAGTTATGGGCAAGCGCCATGATAATTTGCTCAGCTCGCTTTGGCTGCACCGCTGGCCGCAAGCCGACCGTCGCTATTCGTCTTCCACATGGAGCTACTACCATCATAATAGGAACGTACGCAATGTCACACGTTTTCTAGCGCACACTGCAGTGTCAAGACGGCTCGCCTCCGTATACACAGAAGAACACCACAACTAGGGTAGAACGTGTTTTGACTTCTTCACATACTGCAAGATCTTGAGACTGCGCGCATGCACATCTAAAGCATGCCTGTTCCTACAGAAGCTGAAGCGTTACAGTAGCGGTATCATGACAACAACATCGATTCGATTTTCGCTCTCCATAGGTGCTGGAGAATGTTCTAGTTGCTGAATGCTGAGCATATCTGCAACTCTGGTTCCTGACAGTGCGCACGTTTGCTGACCAGAATTACGCGCTATCGCAACGCGAGAGAAAGCTGGGTGACATCGCTGCAGTAGACGTGTGCAGATAAACTTTATGACCAAACGATAACCACAAATGCTAGCCCTCTACGTCTCCGCCAAACACCCAGATAACCGAGGTGGTCGTCCAGACTACCTAACGTCTGGAAGAAGACACTGCGGAATTGGTTGTGCCCTTTACAGAGTCATCTGCTGGACACATAGTGCTTCAGCAGTTGGTTGGGATCGTTCTTCATGCGCACCTGCGCCTCGCAGACAAGTTTTAGAGAGTCAAAATGCCCTGCGCCGGTACGGTACAAAGCCCAGCATTTCGAAACCAGAATGAACCCTTCATTCGTTTTATAGAGCGCTTCCACAAACTGGCATGCAGGCACATATAGATTCATGCCTGCCATCAAACATCCATTCCAAGTTGTAGAAGTGCACCACGTCTCGAATACCACATCAGTGGGCTACTAGAAGCATACGCCCTGGGCTAACCAACGCTCTATCATGACGCTAGAAACTGCGCCGCGCCGACACCATTAACTCGCGCAGACGGAGTTACGGTCCAAAGAGGGTCCCTGATGCAGGTAGTGATCCGCAACCTTTTTTCTTCCCCGAGATATATATTTTTTGTAAATAATCATGGTACTCTTGTGAAATATCATCGTAGCCACAGCTCATTATTTATCTCTTGTTTTCGCGCAATCAGCCCTAGACCGTCATTCGCTATTCTATTTCGCCGCGCAACCACCACCACCATAAATAGGCTCGACGAACTGTTAATAAGAGTTGCAGAGTTTGTCTCGGAGACGCGTATAGCAGCATGAAACGCCCCAGACCATCAGATGCCAAGGAATACCACGGGGAACAGAAGCGCATCTCAACCTCTTCTTACACCGCATCTCCATAAGTGTACAGGAACACACATGCAAGTCCACGTATTCCGCCGAGCAATTCTTTATCTATCCGCGTCAACCAGATGCTTCTGCGTGTGCGGACGTACTTTCTGATCGAAACGGCGCGACATCGAAGCACCAGAAACTGATTCGCAAATGTGTAC
>NW_013572420.1:20156-21664 GCF_000499745.2 Eimeria mitis
TGCGTCGATCCTGCGCCAGTCAACACTGCACACGTTGGCAAACACATCAGTGGTAACCTGCAGGCAGTCTGAAACATAGCAGTAACAAAGCGCTCCAAGTGCATATAATCTTGCTACTAGATACACACTTGCCAAGCAAAACAGCACGCGATCCTAATGATAGGCGAGGACTCGTCACATTAACGCCATAGGTGCACGCGCAGAAATTTTATAACCAATGATTCTCACACGTGCAGATCTTCTTCATTTCTTCATACATATTCTTGCGTATCCTCCGATCAGCAGACGGAGCACACTTCAATTGGGTCAAGATAATCCAGTACAATCTTGATACGACCTGCAGAGTGATGCAGTTGCCAGCATCGCGGTTTCATTGACAAGCTTTTACTGGTTGCAAGTCCCAAAGCAATCGAAAATATTCAAGGCATGCGAACTCCCACCATTAAGTGCAGTAGGCATACGCTCCTTGGGTGGGCTTATTATAGTGAGTTGCAACCAACAATTTGCCTCAAGGTCATGAGCCCCAGCGAAAATCCGCACCGCAGCGCTAAAACACACCGAACCAGTATAACACAAACAAGGCGATTAAAACCGGCAAAGCTAGCGGCCCATGCAAAGCACCGCATTTACTGGCACTTTCCATAAGCTGTGAGCGCCCCTTTTGCTTTCTTTGCAGATGCCGGTTGCCACATCTCAGAAACACGAAGGCAACTCAAACCATATATGCGCTGAGACAGCCCACGGGGACCACCGTATGTACCTTATGCGAAACGCCGCATCTACTGCCACACATAACACACAATGAACGCAGATGTGTCCTATCGCTGGATGCTGCCGTTGCCACCCTTAGCACGTCATCCCCAAAGCACAAACGAAGATCAAGCCACCGGTGTGTATAGAAGGGCCATAGGGACAACCACTCGCACTTTCTGCAGAACATCGAATCGACAGAGACGCTTCACAGCCGATAAACGCACTTGGTTGCTTTCTGCCCACATTGCCAGCGAAAAGCGCTCCGTTCGCAATCGTACCATCATCTCCAAGTGGTCGTGCAACGATGGCACCTCACAGTGAACGGTTTCATAGTACATTCCGAGACACGAAAAGGCACCATCATCTCCAAGTGGGTCCTGCAACGATGGCACCTCACAGTGAACGGTTTCATAGTACATTCCGAGACACGAAAAGGCACCGACACTGGAAGGAGGACCAGTTTGTTAAACGCGTTCAACTTCACCACTAGAGGGCCCGGATTGATTTTCTGAAACTGAATGACTTCTGCCCAGAGCTTCCCACAGCAGAGCCCAGGTTGAAGGGTACAACTGCGTCCGAATTGAGTTACGTGTGGCACTCCGTCGACTTTCCATCAACAAGTGCTGCTCCTCCAGATTTGCGCGTGCGCATGAGACAAACTCACACGAGAACCCAACAATAGGTGGGGTGTGTGGGCAGGTTTAGTTTGCAGTTTTCTTGATCCATTGTATGCTCCCTGGGTTGACTGTGGGTGA
>NW_013572421.1:0-404 GCF_000499745.2 Eimeria mitis
ATTAAATTAATAATTAAAATAAAATATAAAATATGTGTGTATTTGGGGTGTATACGCAGGTGCTGCACCCGCTGCCGCGTTTGTATGAACTGTTGTGTATTTTCGCTGTAAAGAAACCAAACTAAAAAAAAATAAATAAAAATAAATAAAATAAATAAAATAATTAAATTAATAATTAAAATAAAATATAAAATATGTGTGTATTTGGGGTGTATACGCAGGTGCTGCACCCGCTGCCGCGTTTGTATGAACTGTTGTGTATTTTCGCTGTAAAGAAACCAAACTAAATAAAAATAAATAAACACAAATAAAAATAAACAAAATAAATAATATTATTAAATTAATAATTAAAATAAAATATAAAATATGTGTGTATTTGGGGTGTATACGCAGGTGCTGCACCC
>NW_013572421.1:2041-2278 GCF_000499745.2 Eimeria mitis
AGCAGCAGCAGCAGGAGCAGCAGGTGCTGGAGGGCGTGGCGTTGTTGTGTGTGTCTCGTATATAAATACTGCTTATTTGTCTTTATTTTTTATTTTTTATTTTATTTTATTTATTTTAATTAAATAAAAACAAAAGAGAAGCTTGCTGCTGCTTCTCTGCTGCTGCAGCTGCTGCAGCACAACTAGCAGCAACACGGGTAGGTATAGGGAGCTGACTGCTGCAGTTTTTTATTTAAT
>NW_013572421.1:2378-3844 GCF_000499745.2 Eimeria mitis
AGCACAACTAGCAGCAACACGGGTAGGTATAGGGAGCTGACTGCTGCAGTTTTTTATTTAATTTATATATTTATTTATTTATTTTTATTTATTTTTTTATTTATTATTTTTTTTTACTTTTATTTCGTCCATACACTCCAATTATAATACATATACACCTGCCTCACCGCCGATTGGTTTGCTGCTGCTGCTGCTGCTGCTGCTGCTGCTGCTGCTGCTTGCTGCTGCGTTTCTGTTTTCTTTTTCTATGTTTTTATTTATTTTTTGTTTATTTCTTTTTTTTTTAGGTCCATTAACCTCTCTCCTTCTCAATATAAATGTCGGTAGCAGCAAATTCAGCTGCTGCTGCAGCAACAGCAGCAACAGCTACAGCCGCCGAACCACCAGCAGCAGCAGCAGCAGCAACAGCAGCAACAGCAGCAGCAGCAGCAGCAGCACAAGGAACGATACAAAAGACAATCCCTGCATCTGCTGCCTCCCCTATATGCCCCCAGCACGGCGTATATATAAAACTAGCGGATGTAAGACAGAGTGCTTCTCCCGCTGCTGCTGCAGCAGCAGCAGGAACAGCAGCAGCAGCAGCAGCAGCAGCAGCAGCAGCTCCTGCTGCTGCTGCTACTCTGGTGACATATGAAGAATTTGTATTAAATATAAAAAACTTCAGCCACCCGGGAGGAGACGATCTGCTGCAGCAGTTTTATGGTGGAGATATAACAGCAGCATTTGCTGATGCAGGCCACAGCAGCAGCGCGAAGCTGCTGCTGCTGTCTTTGTGTGTTGGTATCATCGAGGAGAAGAAGCAGCAGTATATCCATAAAACTGGCAATGTTTGCTGCTGCTGCAGCAGCAGCAGCAGCAGCTGCAGCAGCAGCAGCAGCAGCAGCAGCAAGTGGAAAGAATTCGGCAGAGAAAACGGTGTAAAAAGAAGAACTGCAGCAGCAGCAGCAGCAGCAGCAGCAGCAGCAGCAGCAGGAAAGGATAGCACCACAGATGAGGAGTCAGAGATATCGTCATACACTGAATGCAGCACAGACAACCCAGCAGCAGCAGCAGCAGCAGCAGCAGCAGCAGCAGCAGCAGCAGCAGCAGCAGCAGCAGAGCCTCTTATAGACCTAGATAAACCCCTCGTTCCTCAGGTGTATAGGATGCAGCACGAGGTGTATATGCAGCTCATCAATACACCCCACTGCACCAAAAAAGTTTATACACTTCTCCCCTGGCCTAGGTAAACCCTAAACCCTAAACCCTAAACCCTAAATTAGGGTTTATATAATATATAAAACCCTAAACCCTAAATTAGGGTTTATATAATATATAAAACCCTAGGGTTTAGGGTTTATATAAAACCGCTAATTACGGCTTTTATACACATTAGGGTTTATATAAAACCCTAAATTAGGGTTTATATAAAACCCTAAATTAGGGTTTATATAAAAACTAGGGTTTATATAAAACCCTAAATTAGG
>NW_013572421.1:4178-4824 GCF_000499745.2 Eimeria mitis
AGCCTGGAGTGGTTGACGAAGACGCACTGGTCTGTGGTATTGTGTGTGTGGGGTGTCGTATGTGTGTGTTTGTTATATATATCATATATAAAAAACAGCAAATTTATATTTTTTTTTTCTTTTTTTTTTGGTTTTTTTTTGTGGACCCTCTTAGAATATATTCTTCATCGTTTTCTTTTTCATATATCTCATCACTTTATACCGAATACAGGCACAGCCAGAGTTATACACTTTCTGCTCCATGCTATACACCATATGATCCCTCTTGACCCTTTAAGGTACGCTCCTCCTGCTGCTCCTCCTGCTGCTGCTGCTCCTGCTGCTGCTGCTGCTGCTGCTGCTGGTGGTGCTGGTGGTGGTGGTGGTGGTGCTGCTGCTGCTGCTGCTGCTGTAGCTGCTCTGTAGCCAGAGTTATACATTTTTTGCTGCGTGCTGTTCATCATATGATTCCTATTGATATGCTGCTGCTGCTGCTGCTGCTGGTTGTGCTGCTGCTGCTGCTGGTTGTGCTGCTGCTGCTGCTGCTACTGCTGCTGCTGCTGCTGCTTTTATTTTTCTGCTATTTCTGGCGTTGCAGCATTAGCTGCTGCAGCAAACAAAAACCCAAAAACCCCCCCCAAAAAAAAAAAAAAAAAAAAAAAAAAAA
>NW_013572422.1:0-604 GCF_000499745.2 Eimeria mitis
AAAAAAAAAAAAAAAAAAAAAAAAAATGAAAAAGTTGCAATGCGGAGGTGCCTATACACCCCAGAAAGGTTTCCGTGCAACTTGCATTCAGATTACCGAAAACAGAAAAAAAAAATATATATTTTTGGTTGATTTGTTTCTTTTTTTTAATTAAATTTATCTTTTTCTGTATTTATTTTTATTTATTTATCGAGAAAACAAAATGAAACGAAAAAATATTCATGTTTCTTCTCTCTACTCTCACAACAATTCAACTCCATCCACCACCACTCAGCAACTCGGTAAGAAACCTCACCTAAACCCTAAACCCTAAACCCTAAACCCTAAACCCTAAACCCTAAACCCTAAACCCTAAACCCTAAACAGATCGGAAGAGCACACGTCTGAACTCCAGTCACCGATGTATCTCGTATGCCGTCTTCTGCTTGAAAAACAACCCTAGACCCTAAAACCTAAACCCTAAACCCTAAACCCTAAACCCTAAACCCTAAACCCTAAACCCAACTTTTGCGGCGGTTTAAACATTCCCGTTTCCTTTATTTTTCTCTATCTCAGAGCTCACAGAAACCGAAACTTCTTCGTTTTATGCTGCCGCACCTTCTCA
>NW_013572422.1:3000-3535 GCF_000499745.2 Eimeria mitis
TGAGTGCTGTTCATGCAATAGATACAGATACAGATGCGGGCCGGCCCCACCCCACAAACTGTCTCCTCCTGCTGTAGCCCCCAAGGAGACACCCCACAACATACACCCCGCAGGAGACACCCCAGAGGAGACACCCCAGAGGAGACACCCCAGAGGAGACACCCCAGAGGAGACACCCCACAGCATACACCCCAGAGGAGACACCGCAGAGGAGACACCCCGGAGGAGACACCCCAGAGGAGACACTGTAGGGGAGACAGTGGAGAGGAGACAGACAGGGGAGACAAGCACCGAGAAGGAGACAGCCGAGAGGAGACAGTATACACCCGAAAGGAGACAGTATACACCCGAGAGGAGACAGTATACACCCGAAAGGAGACAGTATACAACTGCGGTGTATATACACTCCAGTAGTGGCGCTATAGAGCGCTGTGACGGATACAAAATATATATGCGTTGCCTTCTACTGCTGCTGCTGCTGCTGCTGCTGCTGTTGCTGCTGCTGCTGCTGCTGCTGCTGCTGCTGCTGCTGTTG
>NW_013572422.1:3635-4488 GCF_000499745.2 Eimeria mitis
TCCTCTCAGTCTCTGTCTTCTTCTCCTTCTCCCTCTCCCTCTTCTTTTTCTTTTTCTTTTTCCTTAAAAAAAAGCAAACGCATGCGGCTGTGTCTCCGCCCCCCCCGGAGCGTCGCCATCAACAGGGGGGCTTTCAGGGGGCTGCAGCTGTTTAGCTGTTTACCCCAGCAGCAGCAGCAGCAGCAGCAGCAGCAGCAGCAGCAGCAAAGTAACAGCACGTCGCTCTTCTCTCTTCTAAGGCAATTCACGTCAACTGCTGCAGCAGCAAAAGTTCGTAGGATATACGCTTTTTTCATTATCTATTTTATTTTTTTTTTTTGTTGTTTTGTTTTGTTTTGTTTTATTTTATTTTGTTTTGTTTTGTTTTTTTTCATTTTATTTTATTTTATTTTATTTTGTTGTTTTGTTTTGTTTTGTTTTGTTTTGTTTTATTTTGTTCTGTTTTGTTTTGTTTTATTTTATTTTATTTTATTTTATTTTATTTTATTTTATTTTATTTTACTTTATTTCATTTTATTTTACTTTGCTTTGTTTTGTTTATTTTGTTTGTTCTCTTGTTTGTTTGTTTTGTTTGTCTGCTGTGTTTTGTTTTGTTTTGTTTTTTTTTGTTTTGTTTTGTTTTTTTTTGTTTTTTTTTGTTTTTTTTGTTTGTTTATTTTGTTTGTTTGTTTGTTTGTTTATATATACCTTAACAAAAACAATATAAAAATAATTAAAACTATAAAATATAAAAAATATAAAAAATAAAAAAAAAAATAAAAGGCATAAGAAAACATATATAATATAAAAATATAAAAAAATACAAAATATAAAAAAAAAAATAAAAAATAAAAAAAAAAAAAAAAAAAAAAAA
>NW_013572422.1:5019-5340 GCF_000499745.2 Eimeria mitis
TGCTGCTGCTTCTGCTTCTGCTGCTGCTGCTGCTGATCTGCTGTTTTTATGTTGCGTGGTTTAGGATAGACTGATGGCGGCATACTTGGCCCTTATTGGGCCCCTTCCAGAGGTACAGCAGCAGCAGCAGCTGCTGCAGCAGCAGCAGCAGCAGCTGCTGCTGCTGCTGCAGCAGCAGCAGCAGAGTATTTTTGTTTGTCTGTTTTCTTTTTGTTGGTGTTGGTTGTTTGTTTTGTCGTTCATATCTATTGTCTTTCTCTTTGTCTTTTTTTTGCTTTGTTATATATATATATATATATATATATATATATATATATATAT
>NW_013572423.1:1624-2166 GCF_000499745.2 Eimeria mitis
AGGGGTGGGCTTGGGGGAGCAGCAATGCCCTAGAGTGTGTTGCTGCTGATGAGTCGGATATCAGCTGCTGCAGCAGCAGCGAAGACGAAGCAGCAGCAGCAGCAGCAGCAGCAGCAGCAGCAGAAACAGAAACAACAGAAGCAGCAGCAGGAGAAGAAGCAGCAGCAGCAGCAGCAGCAGCGCAGCATGAAGGAAGCAGCGCCGAAGCAACAGCACGCCGTTTGCTGCTGCTGCCGTCCCCCTATATTGCTGCCTCTCAATCGTCTTCTATACAAAACGCACGAGCAGCAGCAGCAGCAGCAGCAGCAGCAGCAGCAGCAGCAGCAGCAGCAGCAGGGCAGCAGCAGACGTCGTGTGGATGCAGTGAAGCTTTTGGGGTGCAGCGGGGAGAACAAACAAAAGACAAAACTCATCATCTCTATAGCTGCCAGCAGCAGCAGCAGCAGCAGCAGCAGCAGCAGCAGCCGCAACTGCAGCAGCAGCAGCAGCAGCAGCAAGTGCTGCTGCTGCGTTGCTGCTGCTTGTCTGCTGTGTCTGCGAGG
>NW_013572423.1:4768-4916 GCF_000499745.2 Eimeria mitis
CGGGAGCAGTCCTCCACGCTGCAGCGCCTCAGAGCTGCGGCAGCAGCAGCAGCAGCAGAAGCAGCAGCAGCAGCAGCTGCAGCAGCAGCAGTTGGAGGAGGGAGGGATACATACAGCGGCCTCGTGCCTCATACACTCAACTGCCTGC
>NW_013572423.1:5016-5183 GCF_000499745.2 Eimeria mitis
TATTGTTGCAGCCTTTATCAAGGGAGAGGAGACAGAAGAAAAAGAAAAAAAAAAAGAAAAAGAAAAAGAAAAAGAATTGATGCCGCAGCAGAGTCTCTCATTGTTTGCTGCTGCAGCAGACACAGAAGCAGCAGCAGAAACAGCACTCGACGGCAGCAGCAAATGCT
>NW_013572423.1:5283-5562 GCF_000499745.2 Eimeria mitis
GATTGTTGCAGCCTTTATCAAGGGAGAGGAGACAGAAGAAAAAGAAAAAAAAAAAGAAAAAGAAAAAGAAAGAGAAATGATGCCGCAGCAGAGTCTTTCATTGTTTGCTGCTGCAGCAGACACAGAAGCAGCAGCAGAAACAGCACTCGACGGCAGCAGCAAATGCTCGTTGCTGCTGCTGCTGCTGCTGCTGCTGCTGCTGCTGCAGCGCAGCAGCAGCAGCCCACCTGTGCAGCGCCTTTGCGCCTTCGTCCTCCTCCTCTGCCCTGTCTGGCACAG
>NW_013572424.1:0-771 GCF_000499745.2 Eimeria mitis
GAGCAGATGACATGCAACACTCTCGCATGTAACGGAAGCACAAAAGCATCGAGCAACACTGAGCCGCAGCCCCGAGGGGCCCGGCAGAAGAAATCGTGCCGTTGCTCTGTGTGTCCTTTACGCTACGGTTTAGTGCATTTCATGAGAGGCAGCGCATCGCATTTGGGTCGTGTGCCCATTCAGCTCCTCTGGCTCGGACGTAGGTCTCCACGACTAGCGGAAGCGATGGGGGTTCGAATGTTTACAACCGTTATAGATCAGCAGGCCAGCATCCCTTGACGTGATCATGCTGACGGCAAGTAGAAGAACAACGACTTCGCAAGGAAGGATTGTGGATCCGTGGCTCAAGTGAAGTGGAACGGCCCTTCGGTTGGCGCATGCCAGGTGAACCGGTGGAGTACATCACCCTGCTGCTTCAGCACATATGAAGTATAGTGGATGCTGCTGAGGTAGTTCTGCGTATTACAGGCTGTACGCAAGCGACAAAAGCGGAACGTTAGGCCACGACGTTCAGCGTTTGCGGCTGCGGTGAGGTTGCATGATGCACCTACACTGCACACCTGCAAAAGGCGTTGATAAACTGCCGTCTGAGTTTGTTGAACGATTATCAGCATCGCTTGGCTCGCCCCTGATCGTGGCTGAGCGTAGACCCTTCTTTTCGTCCGTTTGTAGTTGCGCCTTCGCACAGTATTAATATTGTATTTGCTCCTTGGGTGGCAAATGGATAGTGGTGGAGTCTGTTTCTGCTGGTAGCTCTTGTCTTTGTAGGGT
>NW_013572424.1:911-4196 GCF_000499745.2 Eimeria mitis
GTGGTAGATTTGCCCATTCCTGTCTATTGGCTGTAGCGGTATCACTGGAAGTCAAGCTGATGTATGCAGGACGGAAACATGGACGCCAAGAATTCATGCATATTAAGCTTTTCGAAACAGCAGGTTTGTCCATTGCTTGCGATGATGATATGTTTCCTGCGTCGATCTGCACATGATGCACATGATGTCCTTGAACTATTCGTATGGAAGCTCTGGTGTCTCAAACATTTAAGGCAATTGAATATGAGGCCAGCGCCCTCAGTTTGCTTTCAGTGGGTTGAAGGAACGGGGCGCACGGACGTGGTCAGACGGAGTGCATAGCACATAAGTGCTGCTCAGCCATTTATGGCCCGACGCTATCAACAAGTTTATAAGCGTTTGTATTGCAAGGGTTGGCATCCGAGCAGACCGTGCGTTTTCATTAGTGGAGGTGCCAGCGGGTCGCGCGCCGCTAGTCTCCTTAAGCAGCCGAGGCTACAGGAATGGTGCGAGACACGGAGAATTCGCGCCTACGTGTATATGCATCAGTTAGCATATGCCGGTGCTGGTTGTGCTCAGGTGCAACGATGTGCTTGCTTGGTTGATGGGTGTAGAGGTAGCTGCGGCTCTAGGATTGTTACAGAAGGTAAGTCCACCGTGAGCTTGGATGGGTGATCTACGGGACCTCGTACGGGTGTTGTGCGTGTTAGCTCTTTGCATCTGGCCTGCTGAGTCTGGCCCAATCTTTTGCGTTTTCTATGTTCAGAGCTTCGCTGAAGTGAGTTTTTGCGTCGTTAGGAACATTTCACAAAACAACTGTTTCGCAACAAGAAAAGCTCAAGTATGTTAGCATGTTTCACTGTAGATGAGGTAGCTGCGGCTTTAGGATTATTACAGAAGGTAGGTCCACCAGGAGCCTGGATGGGTGATATACGGGACCTTGTACGGGTGTCGTGCGTGTTAGCTCTTTGCATCTGGCCTGCTGAGTCTGGCCCAATCTTTGCGTTTTCTATGTTCAGAGTTTCGCTGATGGGAGAAGTGCTGTGCGAATTGGAAGCACGGGACTGCTTCCGGGTGTTAGGCACTAAGCGTGATATCTGTTTGGCTGGACTGCATTGTGTGTTGGCTTTTCTTTCATTGGAGCAGTGATTAACCTGGGGCAATTATATAAATTCGTGCAAGGCGTATTGTTTTGTGTGGCTGGCTATGGAATTCAATCTCGTGTAGGTCTGCGGGTTCGCTCCCGAATCTGCAGGATCAAAAATATCCGCACGGATGCTTGGTAAAGGGTATTATTTGGATCGCCGAAGCTGCCGGTACTGCAGTTACAGGGAAGAAAATGCGTGGTCCGATCAAACTGGTCGAAGGCTTGCTTGCAGGCATCCCCAGCAGAACGCCGCTTGCTTGGAGAGCTGGACTTCCAGATATTTGTTTCTATTAAAGAAGGCTGGTCAGTTGTTCATTGCGTTCATTGCGCTCCGTTGTAGGACTTCTCACAAACCCAGGAGGTGCGGAAATTCCGCCAATTGGATATGGGCTGCAAACAAGCCCGCAGCCCGTGGATGTGTATGCCCTTGTTGTTGATCTCGGTTAGAGTCGAAGGGAAGCTGCGGTTGGCTGACTTTGCAGTGGATTTGAAGCGCATTTCCGTCAGTTGGTTCATCCCAACCATAGCACGTCTGTTCTTCCCACGACACCGGCCCTGGACACTGAGCTACAAAAAGTAGCAAGGAAGTGTCAGGCATGCCAGATGCTTGACGGCTGGTATACTCATGGACGCCCATCGCGCTTTTAAGAGTCGTACCCGCCGGAAAATGGGCGGGTGCTAAAATTAAAGCGCGGTTTTAGCCTCAGATACAGGTGCTTAAGTAGTGCGGCAACTGGGCATGCCGCTACAAGGCCTGAGCTGGCGCTTTCGCTACCCTGGCTTGCGTGCACGGCAAGACGAGAGCGTCTCTGTGACCGGGACGGTGGCACTGTTGACGAAGGGCGCATCATTGTTGCGACAGTAAGGATGCCTGAGGTGGTTCCGTTGCTTCGTGTTGTACGGCGCCGTAGCAACAACACCCCTTTCCATGAGGTGCGGCCGTCGAAGCACATTAGTACAATGGAGCAGCTCGTCGGAAACGTTGCCTATAAGCCAGTTTTACTTTGACTTTGCACTTGCTGTAGGCGCAATCATATATATGTAAGCTGACGCGCCTATGAGGGATGAGACTGCGCGGCATCGACATCACAACTGTGCGGTCTGCGCACCAGAAAAGTTAGCGCAATCGAGCTTATCGTCGTGAACTTCCCCTAAACATCAGATCCAGTATGACTGCGGTCCTGTGGGGACCGTACTGCAGCCCGAGACGACGGTATGGACGCTTGAGCACCGTTGCATTCTCCCTTTAGCGTATCACCCATTAAACATGCTCCCCCGCCACGTGGACACGCTGCGCGGACTGTGTTTGCTGAAAGCGGCGTCGAATTTTTGTATGGGTGTGTGTCTTCTGCCCGTAAATTGAAGACAGCCCGACTTAATCTGTACAGGGTTATTCATCGACTGGGATAGCTGGTGAGCCACTGCCCTTGACATGAGAAGACACAAGTTCGCGATCAGACCAAAGTTATCCAGCACGAACAACGCGTGAGGCTTTTCTGGGTCTTCTTAGGCACTATGCAAACTAGCAGCAGCAGTGGAGGGACCAGTTCGGTGCAGGCAGCGCTGATCGTTGCATCCTGAGCTAGAAACGTCACACGTGCTTGCGAGCTTCCAAGCTTGCGTTCCGATGAAAAGCGGACTGAAGACTGCCGAAGATTTTCTGTTGGATTGCGGGGCTCCGTTGCGGGTAGTCTAACCAGCGAACGCTTTCCAAAGTTATTGCAGCTCCTCTGGCAGCTAAGCATTTTTGTATGCTTCTACTTTGGTTCTGCATCAAGCAGCGCGAGCACCGAAGGTGCTTGCCTCATTGTGCAAATCTTTTAGAGGTAGATTATGAATTTGTGGGCGCAGGCGCAGTGTAGTGCTCATATGGCTCTCGAAGATCCTCCACTTCGGTGACTCCAGGGAACATGCATCACTAGGCTCGTGGACCCAGTTTTGTGTCAGGAGGCTTTTTGACATCTTCTAGAAAGTACGCAATATCGTACTGCCTCAACATCAAGCCTTTGCCATCGAAGGCATCGTTTCCGGTGTTTCCTTGCTCAACGTTCCAGCCACCAGCCCACAAGCAGAGCTTTGCATTCATTGCCTGGTGGGATATTGACAATCTTACGTACTCTGTATGTATGCATATACATATACATGCATATATATATATA
>NW_013572424.1:5007-5156 GCF_000499745.2 Eimeria mitis
ATATGCAGCTGTTGGTTTTTATTATAATTAAATTAGCAACTGAATAAACAAAAACTAATTTTTAATTTATTTTTTTTTGTTTTTTTTTGTTTTTTTTGTTTTTTTGTTTTTGTTTGGGGTGTATGTGCAGCTGCAGCAACTAAAGAAGA
>NW_013572425.1:0-417 GCF_000499745.2 Eimeria mitis
TATTATATATATATATATATATATATATATATTATATAATCTATATACGCGTTATTAGTAAGCAAACGTTTTCTTAATAAGCTTGTTACTTCATTTGTTTACTGGTAATATATTTATTTATTTATAAATAACAAATTTATTTATAAATAATAAATTTATTTATTTAAAAATAATAAATTTATATATTTATAAATAATAATAATAAATAAAAACAATAAATTTGGTTACTAGTGAATACTCCACTGCTGTCGGTTGCGGCCTACTGCAGCACTGTATACATAGAATATATTATATTATATATATAGCATATTATATTTTATATATATATTAAGATATATATATATTTATTTATTTATTTATTTATTTATTTATTTTTGTGTGTATATAACAAGAGCAGACCCCTGTTTATACACGCCA
>NW_013572425.1:517-1212 GCF_000499745.2 Eimeria mitis
GCATATTATATTTTATATATATATTAAGATATATATATTTTTATTTATTTATTTATTTATTTATTTTTGTGTGTATATAACAAGAGCAGACCCCTGTTTATACACGCCACGGTGTCACCATAGAATGAGAGAAAGAAAGAAAAAAAAAGAAGTAATCGACGGGTATTGTTAGTATTAGTAAAAGTATAAAACAATTAAAATAAATTGTTTTATTTTTTATTTTATTTTATTTTATTTTTTTTATAAATTTCTATGAATTCATATTCATGACGAAGCTGCAGTGACACCGCAACGAGCTGCCTAGACACCCCAACCAGCAAGAGAGCTGTGCTTCTTGCGGTTTATAAAAAACTTCATTTGGAATTATTTTAATAATATTTTTAATTAAAACTTCAAAAATATTTCTTTTTTTTTTAATTAAAATAAACTTTCATCTACCCGTGTTGCGCTCACCGGCCCCAGGTGTATGCGCACCTTGGGGTGTATGTACAGCTCGTGGCTCCAGCTGTTTCTTTTTCTCGTCTTTTGTTTTTTTTTTTCTTAATTTTCGTGAATATCAACATTATTGCTTTTCAATTTCTTCGTTTTTTCTTTTTTCTGTTTTCTTGCTGCAGCAGAATCCACGCAACTCCCCCCACTGACACCCCCCTGGTTAGCACGAGCGCCAGCAGCAGCAGCAGCAGCAGCAGCAACAG
>NW_013572425.1:2613-3614 GCF_000499745.2 Eimeria mitis
TGTTTCTGAGTTTATTGCAGGCAGCAACGCCAGCAACAAAATACTTCATCTAGCAGCTCAAAAGCAGCAGCAGCAGCAGCAGCAGCAGCAGCAGCAGCAGCAGCAGCAGCAGGGAGAAATAGCTCGAGTCAGAAGGATACGAAGAGACGGCTGCTGCTTCTATCGTTCTTATCTTTTTGGTGTTTTTGAGTTTTTGCTGCACAACAAAACGCAAATTCAAAAATTTAGAGAAAAAGTTAACACCGAAATTATACCCAAAATGGAGGCGACAGGGTTCGTTGCTGCTGCTGCTGCTGCTGCTGCTGCTTTTGTTGTTGCTGCTGTCTCTGTTGCTGCTTTTGTTCGTGCTGCTGCTGCTGCTGCTGTTGGCTCTGCTGCTGCTGTGGAGGTGATGCTGCTGCGAACGATATTACTTCTGCTGCAAGCAGGCGTTTGCTGCTGCTGCTGATCTTGCTGCTGCTGCTGCTGCTAAGGGTTGATGGTTTTGGTGTTTTTTTGTGTAAATTATGTGCAGATACTCGAAGGAATCCACTGAGGAGTTTCTAGATGGTGAGCAGAGGCAAGATTAGTGTTTACGGCAAAGGGTTTAGGTTCTAGGGTTTAGGGTTTAGGATCTAGGGTTTAGGGTTTAGGGTTTCTCTGCAGAGGTGTATGCGGCTCTGGATAAACTCTCAAACCCAACTGCAACTCTGAAGGATTTGGAAAACATATTCAATGACCCCTCGATCTCTAATTACCTCGTCGTATTCGCCAGGTGTATAGGCACTGAGGTGTACATACACCTGAAACAGCGATATATAAATATTAATATTAAAGGCCTATTGGTGCTAATAAAAGTAAAAATAATATTAATATTAATAAAAATAATAATAATAATAATAATAATTATATTTATAGTAATTATATACTGCAGCACCATACACCCCAGAAGGAATTTTTTTTTTTTTTTTTTTTTTTTTTTTTTTTTTTTTTTTTTTTTTTTTTTTTTTTTTTTTTTTTTT